>NC_056748.1:186473745-186748745 GCF_019279795.1 Protopterus annectens | reverse complement strand
AACAGTGAAGGAATGAATGAGAAAAAATGAGTATAGGTACCAGATGTGACAATGCATGTATAAAAAAAGTACCTGCGGAATTCCAGAGCTTTGTCAGCAGCTGATATTTCTGTTACTATACCTTTTGGAACCTAAAGCACAGAATAAAACAGTGGATATTAAAGACACTGAGCAATTCAGATTTATAGTCAGTAACTTTGAGATCTATAAAATGCTTCAAAAATAGTCAAGCCACCATGAATAAAAATATAAGGTTGTTCTGTTATACAAAAACAATGCTTATGCCTTAAGGTGAAGTCCAAGCAGAGAGAGAATGTAATAGACATTTTAACTCAAGGCTTTTTTTTTTTTTTTTTTTGTGTGTGTGCAGATAAATGTTCACTCCTGCTTCCATCTTGCAGTGAATGACAAAGGCCTGATCCTACCTCTCCATATAATACCCACTGAACAATCGTGGACAAGTGCAGTTAATTATTTTAGCCTCAGAAGAGTGGTCAGTGATCCAAAACAAATACAAACAATGCATAAAAATTTGTTCAGCATCAAAATACCAATTGCAAAGTCACAGGTGAAAGTATTTAAAAGTACCTGCAACAACACTGGCAACCATATTTTACTTCTATTTCATCTCAGAAAGACTATGCATATTTTAAAAAAAATTCCAAACTGCTATTAGTTTTGGTAGCCACAAAACAACTGCAATAACTGTCCAATGGGACACAGAAAAAGAAAGTAACAATGCCCAGGGAAGAACTGGGCGGAGTCTCTTAAATGAAGAGATGTACATGAAAATTTATTTCTAAGAACCTCAGATGGAGCAACATTGACAGCACTTCCTTCAAAGCAGTAAACAGCAAAGCAAGTGACCTCAGTCCAAGTACCCCAAATATTCAAACTCAAAGACAGGTTGAAAAGCACTTTGCTCCAACACAGCTCCCAAACAAGAGAAGGAGTGGTCAGGTAAAACTCTTATAATAAACTCATTAGGTCTTTAAAATGAGTAGACAAATCATCAATAGAAACGTGCAGATGGGCAGCCCGAGAATTTGCATGATCACAGTTAAATGAAAAAAAAAACAAAAGGAAGCAGTGGCCACAAACAAGAAAACCACGAAATACAATTGTGGCAATCAGAACTTGCAGAAAAATGGTTCAGCAATGTTAACGTTCCTAGTAAACAAGACACTTACAAACTTTGTTGTGAAGCTCCTCCAAAGCAAAAATGCACACAAACCGCAAAACAAGAGGCAGATAATGAATTTAAAATTAATACGATAAATGTTCCTCCAGTAAATTAATTTACAGATGGTCACAGTTACAATATGCATCACATCAGATAGCCACCATTTTTCTCATTTCCACATAAGCAACAACACAAAGATTATCAAAGTATGTTAAAACAAATTAAAACATTGCAATAGTGAAATCTGGAACCTTTTAACATTGAAACTGGAACCAGCTTTTCCCAGACTTTAAAAGTAAATGTACAAGCTGTTGTTGCACGTGGGGAGTGAACAGAAATAAACATTGTCTAACAGAGCACAGATATCAAATCTGTTTACAGTCTGGTAAATTCTTTTTATGATGTCTTACAAATTGGTAGGAAATGTACTACAAGATTTTAAGGTGGTCACAGCATATACAAACTGTTGCTCTACACATGGCAAATAGTGGAGTGTGTTCTTAACTCCTCAGATATACCAAACTTTACTTTTCAGTCACATTATACACTCAAACAGACAGCTTACTGAGAAGTTTAAAATAGCTACTGACCCCCAAATACACGCTCACACAAATTCTGTCATAAAATTTTAGACCATCAAAGAAATAAGATACGTGCATCAATGAACACACAATACTATATTTTTAAATAAGATTTGTAGAGATTACAGTACTTCAAAAACAACACAGAAGGAATTACAGTTCTTGGAGCACCCAAGCAGCCGCTACCCCAAAACAAAACACGTGCAACACATATCTCACAAAGCCAGTGTGCTGAACAGTCACAGCCCTTAAGACTGAACAACACACCTGATACACTTGCAATAGGTGACTCTATTGTCAGGCACACTGACGTCCCGCACACCAGGCTGAACAAGGAGAGGGTCACGGGTGAGCAGCCTGTCGGGCGCTAGGATCCGCCACATAACACAAGCACTCCGGTCACTCCAAGGCAAGTACAAATATGACTCAGTCATTGTCCATGCTGGTGTGAATGACCTGAGATGTACCTCCCTGGACTACATGAAAAGAGACATAAAGGAGCTCTCTGAGCATGTAGCCCAGGCCGGAATGACCCTGACCTTGAGTAGCATCTTACCCTCACCAAGAATGATGTCACAATATGAAGACAAGATGATCAATTTCAACAAGTGGCTTAAGTACTGGTGTCATTCAAAGGGGATCCAATGTCTGTCAACTTGGGATGATATGCTCGACAAGCCACGATGCTTCGCTAGGGACGGCTTGCACCTGTCACCCCTGGGCTTTCGGATATTGGCAAAGGCTCTTGCTACCCCCATAGTGCCTTTTTTAGGCAAGGCTCAAAAGACAAACCCACCACCATAGGTATCACAAGGGATAAGAAACTAAGAGTAATGCTACTCAACGCCAGAAGTCTAAACCTCAAGATGCACGCACTCGAAACTCTCCTTAGCGTGGAGAACATCGATATCTGTGCAGTAACAGAAACCTGGTTCAGGGCTCCCGAGAGCACCCTAGCACTACCAGGTTATACCTCATACCATGCTTTTCGGCCCCAAAACTTGGACCGAACCACAAAAGGAGGGGGAGTATCGATATTCATCAAAGATACCCACACCTCCAGGTTGGTGGCAAAGCACGAAGCATCAGAGACTATCCATGTGCAACTAACAGTGGGTAAAACTGCCTTTCAGTTTATAGCCTGCTACAGACCACCCTCCCAAACCCAGGAACCCCACTCGGCCTTCCTGAGAACACTGGAAAATATGAAGGTCTCTCCAAACACCATTATATTGAGCGACTTCAACTACCCAAACATAGACTGGGAGCATTACTCTAGCTCCAACAGCCTAGCCCAAAGGTTCCTAGAATTTATAAACTCAAATGCTATGGAACAACTTGTTACCACTCCCACAAGAGGGGAAAACATACTGGACCTGATCATCACCAACATGGGGACTCTATGCTCCAAACCAGAAGTGCATCCCTCACTGGTAAGATCAGACCATAAACTAATCTCACTGGATATTCACATCCCGACCTCACCCTCTGCCCAGAAAACCACAGTTAAAAAAGTACAGTTTTGTACCTACCATAAATGTAGATGTTCGAAGATCCACATTGCTGCAGTCCTAACACTTGGGTAGTCCGCTGTCCCAGTCGGCCCGAATACCAAAGTATAAGGCTGACGTCGGTCAAGGCGCATTTGACTGACATCAGAACGTCAGGGTACAAATGCGCATGACCGACGTCATATCCTCAGTCTTTTCTTGCCTCAGATGTCAGAAGACCCTAAAAAGATAAGGCCAAAACCAAAAAACACCAAAACACTCCTGTGCCTAAAATATGTACAATATATACAAATGTACAAAAATAGAACCTCACCCACACAACCACCCCTAAACACAGAGGGAAGGAGGGAGGAGGATTGGACTGCAGCAATGTGGATCTTGAACATCTACATTTATGGTAGGTACAAAACTGTACTATGTTCTTCATCTCACATTGCTGCAGTCCTAACACTTGGGTAGAATCCCAAAGCAGAGGTAAGGGAGGATGGCTAAGCTATAATGAAGCAGGAGCTGCCAAAATGCCCTGCAACACAGCAGTGGCAAAACCAGCCCTGGACTTAGAATAGAGAGGAAGGTGGTAATGCTTGGAGAAAGTATGCACTGAACTCCAAGTAGCTGCCTCCAAAATATCCTTAGTTGCCACCCCTTAGAAATGCTGTTGAAGTGGCAGTAGCCCTAGTGGAATGAGGCCTAATCCCAGCTGGAATCTCTTTGCCATGATGGGAGTAACAGAATGCAATGCAAAACCCAATCCACTTAGAAATAGTTTGTTTTGACACAGGCTTGCCCTGAGAACTCAAAGCAAAAGAAACAAACAACTGCTGAGACTGCCTAAAATCCCTAGTCCTGCTTAAATAATAACGCAACTGCCTGTGTACATCTAAAGTGTGCAAAATCTTTTCCCCTATTTTGGGGATCTGCATAAAAAGTAGGCAAATGAATAGTTTGGTTTAAAGCCACACTAGAAACCACCTTAGGCATAAATGAAGGATTAGTACGTAATGATACCCTATCCTTATGAAAAATCAAAAAAGGCTCCACCGCCATAAGGGCCTGCAATTCAGAAACCCTTCTTGCAGAAGTAATGGCCAACAAAAAAGCAGTCTTCCATGACAAGTATTTCAACTCAGCAGTAGCCGCAGGCTCAAAAGGTTGTAGAGTAAGTTTCTCCAACACAAAATTGAGGTCCCAAGCAGGAGTAGGAGCTCTTCGTGGGGGTCTTATATTCTTTGCCCCTCTAAGAAATTGCTTGAACAAAGGATGAGAAAACAATGGTGGGTCACAATCATAGTGAGCTGAAATTGCTGCAGCATGAATCTTAATGGAAGAGAAAGACAAACCTTTGTCCAATAGCTCAGTAAGATATTGAAGAGCCACACTCAAATTAGGCTCAGAAACATCCAAATCCTTTGCTGCACTCCAAAATAAAAATCTCTTCCATTTTTCTGCATACACCTTACGTGTACTAGGTCTTCTGGCTTCCGTAATCACATTCAAAACTTGTTGAGGAAGTTGAGACCTGCTGTGGTTCAAAAGAGAATATGCCAGGCTGTTAGATGAAGAGAGTGAAGCTTGACATTGAGTAGATGACTGTCCCTCTGAGACAAAAGGTGTGGAATCAAAGGTAAAGGCCATGGAGGCTTTCTTACCAGATTCCTCAGTAATGGGTACCAGTGTTGCCGAGGCCAATCTGGAGCTATCAAAATCATCCTTGGCTTGTCTTGTCTGACCTTTAGGAGTACCTTTGGGAGGAGAGGCAGAGGTGGAAAGGCATACACATGAAGATTTTCCCAACTGAACGAAAGAGCATCCACTTTCCAAGCTGTGTGATGATAACTTTTCGTGCAAAACTTTGGCAGCTGGTGGTTTAGTGGAGAAGCGAACAGATCTATGTCTGGAGTTCCCCATGACACTGTCAATTTTGAAATACATGAAGATCCAGTTTCCACTCGTGGGGATCCATGATTTGCCTGCTTAACACATCTGCTAAGGAGTTCTGTGCTCCTGGCAGAAACCTTGCTTGAAGAGTAAGCTGCAAGCTGAGCGCAGTCTCCCACAAAATCATTGCTTGCCTGCATAGAGGATAAGAATGTGTTCCCCCTTGCTTGTTGATGTACCACATGACAGTTGTGTTGTCTGTTAGAATCAACACCTGCCCTGGAAGAAGTAACTCCTTGAAAGCCTTCAATGCAAACTGGACTGCTAACATCTCCTTCATGTTGATATGTAGATGCTGTAGTCTGGCAGGCCACTTGTCTTGTATCCACTTTCCATTCAGATGAGCTCCCCAAGCTATGTCTGAGGCATCTGTCGTTAGAATCTGACTCGCCTCTGGCCGGGTCACAGAGAGTCCCTTGTTTAGGTGACATTCCTGAGCCCACCACAAAAATTCCTTTTGAATGCAAGGTATTATTTGAATGACAGTGTCCAGATCCTGGCAGTGCTGTGTCCATACATTTTGAGATACCATTGTAGATTCCTCATATGCAGTTTGGCATTGGGAAGCACCAGAATACAAGATGCCATGAACCCTAATGCTTGAAGGACTGTCCTTGCAGTCAGCACGGACTGATGAGATAGTTGATGGAAGTAAAGGGATAGACTCTTTTGTTTGTCCGGGGTTAAAAGGCCATCTGGGCTGCTGTATTCAGTCTCACACCCAGAAAGCACATGTCTTGAGAGGGTACTAGACTGGACTTTATTTCGTTCACAGAATACCCCAGGCATCTTAGCACTGCTATCACATAATCCAGATGCTGAAGAAGCTCGTCCTTTTCTTGAGCCAGAATCAGACAGTCGCCCAAGTAAGGATAGATTTGTATTCCTTTTAGCCTGAAAAAAGCTACAACTGGAGCCAGAACTTTTGTGAATACTCTGGGCGCTGTAGATAAGCCAAAGGGCAATGCAGAGAACTGATAATGGGAATTTCCAGCTCGAAAACGCAGATACTTCCTGCAACTGAGTCTGATAGGCACATGAAGGTAAGCCTCCTTGAGATCTAAAGTTACCATCCAGTGATCTTTGCCCAGCAGAGGTGAAAGCTGTTGTAACGTCAACATTTTGAACTTGGGAATGTCCAAATAAGTGTTGAGGATAGACAAATCCAAAATTAGTCTCCACGTGTTCCCCTTTTTTGGTACTAGGAACAGGCGAGAATAAAATCCTAGGCCCCTTTCTGGCACAGGAACCGGCTGAATGGCCCCTATCTGGAGCAACAGAGAAATTTGCTTGTGAGCCTCTTTTCTTTGTAGAGGAGGAATGTCTGGCATGCCTTTGAAAGGAGGCAAGGTATGGAAATAAAACCTGTAACCGTGGTGAGCGATATCCAATACCCATCTGTCTTGGGTAATAACACTCCAGTTTTCTTTGAAAAGTGCCAGCCTTCCTCCCAAAGGTGCTGCCAGACGAGAAGGCTCTGGCAGCTGAAAAGGCAAGTCATTGGGTCTGCTTACGAAAGGACTGACCCCTGCCCTCACCAGAAGACTGGGCAGGCGAACTGCCTGCTCTAGGCCTAAAAGAACCTTGAGCTCTGCCCCTACCACGTCTAGATCTACCCCTAGACTGAGAATCATAAGAAGGATAAGTCCACCCCTTAGTAGGCCAATTTCTACTAAACTTTGGAGGCTGAACCTGCAAAAATCTTTAACAGTCTGCATAGACTTAGCCTTGTCCTCCATTTTCTTTAAAACTGCGTCCACAGGCGCACCAAATAACACATCAGATTGTAAAGGAGCATCTAAAATCCTTGTCTTTACATGTTCAGCTAAATTCTGATCCTTGAGCCAGGCGTGCCTCGAGGAACAGAACCAGTGGCTGCCACCCTCGAAGAGGCCTGTACAGCATCAAAACCACATTGCAAGGAATGCTTACCCACTTGTTCAGAAACATGAACTAAATCCTGCAACTCTTTACACTCAATACCTTCCGCCAGAGCATCTACCTTAGACTTCAATTGTGAAAGGAGATAATTTTGGTATTTCAACATGTGAAACTGGCAATTCAAAGCCCTCATGGCTAAAGTGGAAGAAGTATACACCTTTTTCCCCATCTATCCAAAGCCCTTGCCTCTTTATCAGAAGGAACAGGATTTTTAACAACAGAAGCCTTAACACCTTTAGGGCCCTGAGAAACAGTTTCTGGGTCTGCCCTGGGACTCTTAAAAGATACTTATGAGCTTCAGGCACCCTATAATACCTGTCCGGTTTAACTGGGGCAGGAGGCAAAGAATCAGGGTTCAGGGAAGCCTCTGCAAAACATCCTCTACCACATCCAGAACAGGAGGTATAGTTAAAGGCCTATGCTGGGGTAGAAACAAAATTCCCTAAGCCTTTTCCTAGAATCAGAGAAATCTTGACCTTCCCATTTAAAATGCTCCCTCATGGAATGAAGGGTCTCTGAAAAGAAAAATCCTCAGGAGGAGAAGCCGAAGGTGTAGAGTCATCTACATCAGAATCAGAATAAGGAGGATACTCCTGCAAGTCTTCAGCCGAAGACTCAGAAGCCTCGAACACTGCTCAAAACTTTCAAGCTCAGGTTCCACCCTAGGCCTCTTATCAGGGGGGGGTAAAGAACCTCTAATCATAGTAATCAAATCTTCTGCCATTTTAAGCATATGTTTCTTAGGCAGAGACCCTGAAGAACTAGGGGAGACCCCACTGAAGTTAACCCTGGCCTACCTCTAGAAGGAGCCTTGGAAACAGAAGGGAGGGCCTAACCACCTTAGGAAGGAGGGAGAACAGCTACCTGAGAAGCCCCTTCAGCCTGGCCTACCTCCTGAGAGGACACATCTTGTAACAGTAAAGTCTCACCCTGAGAATCCAAAGGAACTTCTGGTAGAACCACCGGCTCCACCGAGCCCTCTAAAGAACCGACGTCCGGGACAGGCGGTTCTTCCACCCTAGGCTTCGCTGCTTTGTCCTTGCGTTTTTTAGACGAAGCGGGCGTCGGAGCATCCGACGGCATGTTGTAATTACAACGCTTCCCAAAACTAACCTGGCACAATCTAATCTTCTCTTAATAGTGCGTTTGTTAAATCTAGCACAAGAGCGACAGCCAACAACGTCGTGCTCAGGCCCTAAGCAAGGTATACACAATGTATGGTAATCTCTATGAGGTATCTGTTTCCCACAAGAAATACAGTTATTCACTTTTTCTGACATCCGGTTAAATACTGAGGCAAGAAAAAACCAAAATATTCCCCAACGGGGTACTTAGCCAACTTTGATTCGGTCTGAAACTCCGACTTCAGAAAATTTCAGAACGCCAACCTGCACTCGCAATACTGCTTCTGCATCGGACCATGCGGCAAAAAAGACTGAGGATATGGCGTCGGTCATGCGCATTTGTACCCTGACGTTCTGATGTCAGTCAAATGCGCCTTGACCGACGTCAGCCTTATACTTTGGTATTTGGGCCGACTGGGACAGCGGACTACCCAAGTGTTAGGACTGCAGCAATGTGAGATGAAGAACATCTTCTCTAAAGCAAATTTCACACTCCTCAAATCTGAGCTGGAATCCTTCAAAGCCCCCGGGCCTGTGGAAAATACGGCCCAGACCGCAGAATCCTTTATAAACGCATTCTATGAACACCTTCAGGAATGCATGGATCATGCGATCCCAAATAAAACCAAGACCCAATCCTCCAAAGGCAGACGTCCTGTCTGGTGGACCCCAGCCATAAACAAACTATACAATAGAAGGAGGAAGCTACTAAATGAAAGAGCAAAATCCCAAAAAGGGAATGCATCACTGATCAGTATTAGCAAAAAACTACGGGCACACATAAAATTGTCTAAGGCCAGCTTCGAGAGAAAAATTGCACAGGACACTAAGGATAATCACAAGGCTTTCTTTAGTTATGTTAGGAACCTGGGTGGTAATTCCCAGATATGCTCAGAATTAGTCCAAAATGACAAAAAATACACCGAACCCACAGACATTGCCAACATCCTAGCTGACAGGTTCAGCAAACTTCTCCCCTCCCACCAAAAGGGCAAATATCTATCCCAGCAGAGTGTTGCCCCCTGACATCTCAGATGCTCAGGTAAGAGCCGCCTCTCCAAAGCAAAAACACAGCATCAATGGGACCAGATGGTGTCCCGGCTGCCCCTACATGAACTCCAAGAAGAGATAAACCCAAACATAAAACTACTGTTCAATCTCAGCCTTACTACAGGATATGTGCCCAAAGAGTGTCGTACAGCAACAATGGTCCCTCTCCATAAAGGTGGTGCCTCAACAGATCCTGGAAACTATCGCCCCATAAGCCTGACTAGCTTGGTCTGCAAAGCTATGGAAAGGATCATCATGGACCTCATAAATAAAGATATTGGGGACCTACAAACACTGGATCCTACCCAGTTCGGCTTTGTTAAGGGCAGATCCTGCCTCTTAAACCTGGTTGATTTCTTTGAAACAGTCACCAAGGCCATTGACGAGGGGAAGGTGGTCCACACAGCCTACCTGGACCTCGCAAAAGCCTTCGATACAATACCCCACTCGGGCATTATAGATAAACTCACCAGCTTAAATATAAACCCCTATGTCACTAGATGGATTGCAAACTGGCTCAAGGACAGAACCCACATGATTAGAATTGCTGGAGCCATGTCAGACTCCAAACCAGTTACAAGTAGTGTCCCACAAGGCTCAGTCCTGGGACCTCTCTTGTTCGGTATATATTTCTCGGAGGTACAGGCCAACACGGAAGGACTGTGGCTGGCCAAGTTTGCAGATGACTGCAAACTGGGCGCCATAATCGACTCTCCAGTCGACACAAGCATCCTCCAAAAGGGCCTCATAGAAACAGACAACTGGTGCCAGAGCCATGGCCTCAAGCTAAATGCCAAAAGTGTATAGTCATCCCTTTGGCAAAACAAAGTGCCCACAAATTACCACATAGGTGGTAATCCATTAAGTACAGAAGAAGTAATTAGGGACCTGGGGACCCAAGTTGATAGCAATCTCTCATTTGACAACCACGTGGCCAAAGTGGTTAGAAAAACATTTTATATAGCCCAACTAATCATGAAGGGATTCACATCTAGATCAGGGGAGGTCATCGTGCCTCTTTACTCATCCCTCATCAGGCCCATAATTGAGTACAATGCCCCTTTTGGGATGTACCTTACCAGACACCTGCAGCAACTGGAAAGACCCCAAAAGTACCTCACCAAGAGGATCAAAGGGCTCAAACAGATGCCATATGCTGCCCGGTTAAAGAAACTCCAGCTCTACTCAGTGGCATACCGCCTGTTCAGAGGCAATCTGTGCCTGACGATAAAGCCATGTCCAACCCGAATTAATGGACATGCTGCACCTCAGAAAATCCAAATCCTATCGAGCTCCACGCTCGAGAGACTTGAACCTCAGCACTGAAATAAATAGGACATGCTGGAGGGACAGATTCATAACCCAGAGGCTCCCTTCACTCTGGAATAAAATCCCAGTCCAGGTTAGGCAGAGTCCCTCATTGACTCTCTTCAAGAGGAATCTTGATGAGTGGATGGGAGATCGTAGGTTTACCCCGGGTATCACTTCTGTGTCACTTTTAGACAGAGGCACAGTATACTAACCTCAAAAAAGGGCACAGCAAAATAAATTTAAAATGGGTGGCGAAAGCCAAACACATTCTGGCTAGGCTTATAAATGCCCTAGGGCAGATAGCCTAGTATGAACCTATGAACCTACAGAGCAAATGGCATCAGTATATCGTTAACTTGGCACCTTCTTGATTGACAAGGACTAACCTAGACTGTCACTCAGAGTGTAGCTCACCGAAACTGGAGTCATAGAAGTGCCTCTCAGAACTAGCTATGCAGTATTTTTTTTCTTTATGTTTTTTTCCCTTATGCCTGCTAACCAGCAAGTCTCCATGATCAGAAATTAGTTTATTTTTGAGAGGGGGGGGGGGGGGTCATCATCATTTAGGTAGTCATGAGGGTTGCTTTTGTCCTTGCCGGCATCTTATTACTGATGACATTGGTTGATTGGCTTGACCCCACCCCTGGGGGAGTGCAACCTGCTTCACACAGGAGCCACACCACCTTCCTGTTTGCAAGTGTACACTTTTGTGCACCTGCCTGATGAAGGCTACCACCAATAAGCAGCTTGGTGTACCACACACAAGCCCTCACACTACAGGCTAGCCTCCTTCCTCCAAATGAATGTTACAGTCCATGACCAACTCCCCCCCTAAGATAGGCATATCCATCTTCCCTGCAAACTCCATAAACACCTGAGCTGTAATCAGGGCTGTATCCCTCTATGCCACAGGTCTTACTTCATACAAGTTATGCAGACTATACTTTTCAAGACAAGAATATTGAAAATATCTAACATTATTCACAGAAAAGAAAGGACATAGAAACATTTGTATGTAAAATGTACAGCCCCATATAATGAGATGTGCTGAAAACATTACACAGTTATGCAAAGTAAGTAATCAATGGAATGACCTGTTTACCTACTGAATAATTAATCAAACTTGAAACTGTAAGATGCATACTGATAATTGACATTATGAGAAGGTGATGTCTTACCTCTTTCTCCAACCAGGCAAAGAGTTCACAAAGAGCCACTGCATCTTTAATCTAGAAGGAAGTGAGAACAGCTATGTGTTAGTGTTGCAAACAGTTTCAAATAATAAATAACAATACAATGAGTCAAGTGATTATACAGCTATTGATTTTGGGGTAAAAGTATTGCTCATAATGAGATGTCTGTAACAGTCATACCACTGTTAGCATGTACTCCAGGCTACCTTCATTACTTGATAAACTGGGTTTAGTTGTACACTTGTTTGAGGCATATTAATACTTAATTCTTCAATCATCGTGTCTGTAACAGTCATACCACTGTTAGTATGTACTCCAGGCTACCTTCATTACTTGATAAACTGGGTTTAGTTGTACACTTGCTTGAGGCATATTAATACTTAATTCTTCAATCATCATTTTCATCAGTACTTTATTGAAAGAAAACTGATGTCTTGTTTTAACAGATCTTTGAAATGTATGTCAGCGTGAAGCACAGAATGTCAGAACACCACAAAAACATTTCTCCCGCTCATCACTTTTTGTGCACTTTTTCACAGCACAATTACCACATCTCAAAAATATTCAGTAGTTTTACAAGTTACAAGAAGACAGTATAATCTACCACCCTCTCGATTAAAAAAATCCTCTTCATGTCTAGCAAGAAATGTGATCCTTTTCCTCCTTCTGCCCTTCTTTCTTAAATATAGTCCTAAAGATGCCTTATGTATACACCAAGTCCTTCTTTTTCAATTCTAGTTAATATCAACACACACTGCTAATCTCCTCTGCATACTTTCCATCCTTTACTCCATACACAAACCTAGTTAAACTTCTTTGCACCTCTTCCACCAACTTAATGTCACTCTTTCTACATGGCCTCCAGAACTGCATGCAGCATTCCAAATGTGTTATGACTGACACTGGAATAACTTATCCTGTGCCCATGGAAACAACTCTCTCTTAGTACAGCTCCACATACAGTTTGTCTTAATCACTGATATCACATATTGTTTCTGATGACCCAAATGTCCAGAAACAAACATGTCCAAATCCTTTTTGATCTCTGCAGCCAAGAATCTTATATTTCTCAACTCATACATTGCAAAAGGTTTACTGTATCAAAAGTGTAGCATATTACTTTTAATTCTACTGAACTCTATTCCCCCCATCCTTACACAACAGTTACTGTCGCAGTTGAAGCACTTCAATTTTCTTTTCACTGAACCCTATTCACTCCATCCTGTAATACCCAATTTAGTATCATTCACAAAAAGCTTAACTTTCTGTCCATCTTAAAAGTGAGATCTGACACACAAATAGTAAACAAGGTTGGCCATGACACCAACCCATCATAAAGTCATTACTCACCCTTCTCTATACAGAAAAAAAAACTTTGGAATGACACAACTCCTCTTCATATCCTCTCCTCCAGAACATTTCTGCTTTATTATCAATGTAATTCATTTAAAAGAAAGACTTATTAGAGTTATTCTGAAATAACAGATTACAACAGCAAAATAAAACATATTTTTCTTGCTTTTCATAAAGTATGGTAGGTATAAACTGCTTATCTGCTACTTAATTACTTGTGAATCTGGGGAAGATGGTAGTGTGGCATGGGCTCCCTACTGAAATGTCGGCACTCGAAATGCTGAACGCCAACAAAAAAAGACCAAAACCCAGGAAAATTGGGAATCTTGAAGATTACTCTTCTCCTTTAAACTTCTTTTTTTCGGGGGGGGGTGGCAAGGCCCCCTGCCCCTCCCTGATGTGGAGGCCAAACCCCCCTCACACCCAAAAATGTATACATACCTGTGTCCCTCTTGTACAGGGGCAATAGGTGCCGATTTTAGTGCCTGCTTGAACCTGACACCTTTGGGAACATGGGCTGAACTTGACTAGGCTTGTATGGGCCCTGAGGCCATTAGCCTAGTAACCTCCTATGATACCAACTTTGAGATCGCTACACCTCAGAGGAATGGGAATATCCTGAGAAATGGCCGTGTCGGACTTGGTATATGTAAGTTATATTTTTTGGCCATTCGGTCTCCATGTTTTGTGATTAGCTCTAGCAGGTCCCAAACTTTTAGATGGTTACTATAGCTGGTCCCTAAAAGTACAGAATCTAGAGACCACTAATTTTGAAGTTCTATTTTCCTCTTAAGGCAGATATTTCACTGCAATGGCCAGTCCTACCATCCCATCCCTGCTGTGTATATAAATATGGTGCCTCTTGATATGTCTGCCTTATGCTACTCAAACTTCAAATACCTCCACTTGCTGTGTTCATGCCTATTAGCTACTCAGTCCAAGGTCCACAACACTGACCCTATTTTATTACGCACCAAATAACTGTAACTGTAAAGTATAGTTTAATATTAACAAAGCATTACAAGTTTACGAAAGGTTGGCATTCTTGCTTTAGAGAATGACAATGGTCTGACAGGGTGTAAGTACACTTTCTGCAGCCAAATGGGGCCCCTGACTGAGAGTATGCTAAGCAATGACATCATTTGTATGTACAGGCTATACATTGGCCAGCAGTTAAAATTATGGAAGTTGCAGGTTAGAGAAGAGAAGTAACTAAGTTGCACTACGTCAGAGCTAGTACAGTGGTTGGAGAACCTATAGTGGATGGCATTTTGGGCACAGTCTCAGAGAATACCTACAAAAAGCAGTACACCACAAAACCATCTTCATCTAATACTAATCTGTCCACTGGAGCCTTCTACATTTGACCCCTGGACCATTTGACATTCACACTGCGGTGGTGGTGCTGTGGTAGCGTTGTCGCCTCACAGTAAGACGTTGTCCTGTTTGATACTCAGCTAGAGCGTCTTCTGTGTGGAGACATGCGTGAATGGGCGTACCTTCATTGAAGGCTGTGCGTCAGAGCTGGCAACTCGGCACATAAAAATCTACTGCCAATCATTAGCGGACCAGAGTGCTGCTGTGATGACCCCTAACCGGGAAAAGCCGAAAGACACAACAACAACAACCATTTAGCATTCACATTAGAAAACACCTTAGTGACAAAGTGTAATAAATTAACTAATGCTTTATACAAGCATACTGTATTTCATCCAAGTGCTTGTTCTTCTTTCATGGTATTTTCAGAGTTTTGAATAACACCTCTTTAATATGCATGCCCTTCTCAACAAATATGAAAGAAAATAGATAATTTATAAAGGAACCCAATTTCCTCTAGGGCTGAATGATGTCTACTAATTACCCTTTTTATTATCATTATATCAGAGTGGACAATTTGGTATTTTATCAGCAGATGTAGTCTTCGTATTGCACCACTGCATACTTCAGTTTTATAAAAAGGTTAGTACTTATTAGCTTGCATTTGTTTACACTCGGCAGGAATGTTTCGAATATTTCTTTAAAGAAAAGTCTTTATAGAAACTTGCAACTTACTTTTTCATTATATTCTGTTTTTGGTATAACATTACGCTTGTGTAACTGGCCATACAATGTGGTATTTATTATTTAATTCTGAATCATACATGAAGCCTGGATTTATAAGTGACAAGGCCAGAATACCTGTCCGTGTTACTGTCAGAATCTTCAGACACGTCTTCCTTAGTAATATTTCTACTGACCTGTTTGGGTTGACTCTGAATAGCAAAAGGTTACTGTGAGGTGTATACCTTGTGTACACCTCTCAGTAACCTTTATGAATCCATCTTGTTGACATACAGTCCAACAGTCTGGAATTCTAAAACCTTTCTAGGAGATAAGTTGGCTACTGGAATGAATACACTGCAGGACATACTGTTAATTCATCTGCTACCAAGTAAAACCTATTAGAAATGAGAACCATTTTTCAAAGGCAACCAAGAAACTTTTGTCTTGTTAAATGGTTTGCTCATATTTGCAAAGGATGCAGCTGAAACTGAGGAAGAACCACATAATGATGTATGTTATTAGCAACTCTTAACCATAATAATTAGAGAAACTTTGCCACAACTTTAAAATAAGACAACTTGCCCCCATCAGCATAACAGGATGAAGCCCTGGACACAGACCAGGTAACTCAAGACTGACCAGTGACCCAGATACTGGATATGAGCTATCTGGAGAGGAAGGAGAGAGAGGCAGATGCCAGCTCACATGCCCTGCATGAGAGAAAGACAGCCCAGTCCACATAATATGCTGATACATGGTTGAGACCCTGTGAAAATCTAAAGGTATTACTGCTCAATGCTAGGAGTCAAAACAAAAAACTCCACTCCCTAGAAGCTCTCTTTACCCTAGAGAATGTGGACGTCTGTGCTGTCACTGAGACATGGTTTAAAGCCGTGGAGAGCACACCAACAGTGCAAGGTTATAACGCCTTCTGCACATTTAAGCTAACTACTTCACAGGCAGGGACTAAAGGTGGAGGTGTCTCTATTTACATCAAAAATAAATAGACTTCAAGGCTGGTCAAACAGGACAATGCACTTGACCATGTTCAAATCAATCCAGTACCACTTCCTTGCAAGCTGTTGGTCCTGCTTTAGGACCCAGGAAACCCATACTATGTATTTAAACTTATTAGAAACACTAACCATCCAACTCAATATCATATTTAAGAGTTACTAATAACCCTACTATTAATCGGGAATCCTACACAACACCAAATGTACATGCACAGAGAATCCTGGATTTTGTAAACACAAACTCCCTGGACCAGACAGTCAATACACCAACCAGGGGTGCAACCATACGGGATCTAGTCTTCACTAATATGGGAGACTGCTGTATACCCCCTACTGTAATGCCTTCCCTAGTAAGGTCAGACCACAAAATGGTCTCTTTTGAAGTAAAATCAAACCTGGAACATTCAGGAACTATTCTAAGGTTAACCTCCTGCTATTAAGTGAGAACCTGGCAAAATTTCAAGCCCCATAAACCCTGAGAACACTTTTGCCTATGCAGAACTGTTCACAGAAACCCTGTATAAGCATGTTAATAGCTGCATAGAGGCAGCTGTACTCACCAGGATGAAATAAAGAACTAACTCAAAAAACAAGCCACCCTGGTGGAATCACAAAATCAATTGGCTGTACAAGAGGAGGAAGAAAATCATGGCTAAAATTAGGAGGTGCACCATCCAGCAGGATAAAAGCACTCTCATAAAACTAAACAAACAACTCAGAGGACAAATAAAGTCTACCAAAGCTACATTTGAGGTACATTTGGCCTCCCAGACCAAAGACAACCACAAAGCATTCTTTAGCTATGTCCGCAACCTCAAAGGCAATACATGGTTGCGTGCAGAGCTCATTGTAAATGGAGACACTTATACTGATCCAGAAGATACAGCAAATCACCTGGCTGATAAATTCAACTCCAATTTTACCCCTCTCTCTCCCCTCAAACTTCCCTCAAGAAATATTATCAAACATAATTCCCCCTGCTATCACTAGGGAACAGGTCCTTAATGCTCTCTCTAAGACCAAGGACACTGCATCAATGGGCCAAGACAATATCCCAGGATGCCTTCTAAATAGCATGAAACATGACCTATCAGAGCCTCTGGAATTACTATTTAACTGTAGCCTCCAAACAGGCTTTGTGCCTCATGAATGGAAAAAGCCGACAGTCATCCCTCTGCACAAAGTTGGGCCATCTACAGACCCTGGACACTACAGACCCATAAGTCTCACTAGTCTTATATGTAAAGCCATAGAAAGAAATATCATGGAGATAATCAACACAGATGAAGTAAACCTCCAGACACTGGACCCAAACTAGTTTGGATTTGTCAAGGGCAGATCATGCCTACTCAACCTGGTGGACTTCTTTGAGAAGGTCACCCAAGCAATGGATGAGGGCAAAATCGTTCATACTGCCTACCGTGAACCGACCAAGGCATGTTGACAAACTCAGGAGGTTAGGTACAAACCTGTATGTCACCCGGTGGATACACAACTGGGTCACAGACAGGACCCAAGAAGGTAGAATTGGGGAGTCCAACTCTATAAAGAGGCCAATCACAAGTGGAGTCCCTCAGGGATCAGTCCTTGGACTGCTTCTTTTTGGTATTTACTTCTCTGAAGTCAAGGCCAATGTCGGTGGTCTCTGGCTGACTAAATCTGAAGATGACTGCAAACTAGGAGCTGTCATTGAATCTCACACTGACAAAAATGTTCTCCAGGAGGGGCTGACACAGACAAACAAACTGGTGTCACAGTCATGGACTAAAACTAAATGCCAAGAAATGTATAATAGTATCCTTTGGGAAGTCATCCATCCCTGGTAAATATCACATTGACAACACACCCCTGAAAGTTGACCCAGTAGTCAGGGACATAGGGACACACATAGATAGTAATCTAACCTTTGATCATCACGTGTCTACAGTAGTGAGGAAATCATTCTATGTTGTGCAACTTATAAACAAAGGTATGGCATCTAAGTCCAAAGAAGTCACTGTTCCACTGTATTCGGCATTCATTAGACCTATCATTGAGTACAATGCGTCCTATGGTATGTACCTAACCAGGCATATCCAACAACTGGAATGTCCACAGAGGTTCCTCACTAAAAGAAAACAGGGCGTAAGTAATATGTCCTGTGCAGACCACCTCAAAGCCCTATCCCTGCATATTGTCTCCTACAGGCTTTTGAGGGGAGATCTATGCCTGGCATAAAGGGCATTGTCAGACCCCACTCTGATGGACCTCCTGCATACCCACAAAACAAACAGCACTAGAATTACCCATTCTAAAGACTTAAATCTTGCCTGTGATATACATAGAACCTGCTGGAGAGATAGGTATCACAGAGACTACCCCGTCTATGAAGCAGGCTCCCCATCCATGTGAAGCAGAGTTCCTCCCTAACCCAATTCAATTGCAACTTGGACAGTTGGATGGGAAACAGGAAATTCATCCCTGGTTTGGCACATATTTCTCAAATGGACACAGGTAACCTGTAAATTGTTCATCTCCCAGGGCCATGCTGACACTTATCAAGGGTATCTGAACTTGTCAGAGATTTGGGATGCATGGCTAGGCTTAAAAAGGCCCTTGTGGGTCATTAGCCTAGTAAACACCTATGAACTTAAGCAATGTGCAGTGCTGTAGCCAGATATGGCAGATGCACCGAAGTGCATACATGCCAAATGTCTGATACTACGGGCCCACTTTTGGCAGCAAGCATTGAGTACATCAACAAAGGGTGCTAGGAACTAAACTGGAAAACACTTTTAATCCTAGTGGATGATGGCTACAATTCTCGGCTCTCATATCTCTCTCTCTCTCAGAAAAAAGACCTAAAAGAAAATATAGATATACATATCTATAGATATCAAAACATCTAAACATCTCTCTCTCTCTCTCTATATATCTATATATATATATATATATATATATATATATATAGAGAGAGAGAGAGATTTATACAAAAAGAAATATAGACATATATGTATGTTCATATATATATATATATATATATATATATATATATATATATATATATATATAAAAATACAAAGACACACACACATATATATCTATTTCTGTACATTTATCTATATCTGTCTATATACATATCCATATACACACACACACACACACACACACACACATATATATATATATATATACATACACACACACATATCTATATATATATATATATATATATATATATATATATATATATATATATATATATATATATATATATATACACACACACACACACACACACACACATGTTTACCATCAAAATGAAGAATGAAGGTTCGGCGAAAATGGGAATGCCGAATGGAAGTTGGTTGACTCCCGTACTGCTGACCTTCAAATAGGTTTCATAGGTTGATACTAGGCCATCTGCCCTAGGGCACTTATAAGCCTAGCCAGAGTGTGTTTGGCTTTCGCCACCCTTTTAGATTAGTTGACTGTGTCTCTGTATAGTAGGTCACAGAAGGTAGCCATATTAAGTTTAGTTTACTGTACCTCTGTCTAGCAAGGACACAGAAGAGATCCCAGGGGTAAACTTACGGTCTCCCATCTACTCGTCAAGATTTCTCTTGAATAGGGTCAGTGAGGGGCTCTGCCTAATATGGTTTGGGACTCTGTTCCAGAGTGATGGGAGCCTCTGGGATATGAATCTGTGCTGAGGTTTAAGTCCCTGGAGCGTGTAGCTCTAAGGGATTTGGATTTCTTGAGGTGGAGCTTGTCCATCAATTCTGGGTTGGACATGGCTCTATACATCAGACACAGATCGCCTCTGAGTAGGCAGTACACAACTGAGTAGAGCTGGAGTTTCTTTAGCCAAAGTGCATACGGCAGCTGTTTGAGTCCCTTGATCCTCTTGGTGAGGTACTTTTGGGGTCTTACCAGTTGCTGCAGGTGTCGGGTAAGGTACATCCCAAATGGGGCATTGTATTCAATTATGGGTCTGATAAATGATGAGTAGAGGGGTACAATGACATCTCTTGATCTAGATACGAACCCTTTCATGATAAGGTGGGCTATATAGAAGGTCTTTCTAACTACTTTGGCAACGTGATTGTCAAAGGAGAGATTACTATCTACTTGGGTCCCCAGGTCCCTAATTGCTTCTTCCGTACTTAATGGATTACCATCTATGTGGTAATTTGTGGGCACTTTGTTTTTCCCAAAGGGGATGACCATTCACTTTTTGGCATTTAGCTTTAGGCCATGGCTCTGGCAGCAGTTATCCGTCTTTGTGAGACCCTTTTGGAGGATGCTCGTGTCAGCCGGAGAGTCGATTATGGCATCCAGTTTGCGGTCATCTGCGAACTTTGTCAGCCATAGTCCACCCATGTTAGTCTGTACCTCGGAGAAATATATACCAAACAAGAGGTCCCAGGACTGAGCCTTGTGAGGCGCCACTTGTAACTGATTTAGAGTCTGACATGGCACCTGCAATTCTGACCATGTTGGTTCTATCCCTAAGCCAGTTTGCAACCCATCTTGTGACATAGGGGTTGATATTTAAGCTGGTGAGCTTATTTATGATGCCGGAGTGGGGTATTGTGTTGAAGGCTTTTGCAAGGTCTATGTAGGCTGTGTGGACAACCTTCCCTTCATCTATGGCTTTGGTAACAGTTTCAAAGAAGTCGACCAGGTTCAAGAGGCAAGATCTGCCCTTAACAAAGCTGAATTGGGTAGGATCCAGTGTCTGGAGATTCCCAATGTCCTTGTTTATGATTTCCATGATGAAGCGCTCCATAGCCTTGCAGACCAGGCTGGTCAGGCTTATAGGGTGACAGTTTCTGGGGTCCGTTGTGGCACCACTTTTGTGGAGCGGGACCACTGTTTCTGTACGCCACTCCTTTGGTACATATCCTGTAGTAAGGCTGAGATTGAGCAGTGTCTTTAAGTGAGGGTTTAGTTCTTCTTGGAGCTCATGTAAGACACAGCCCGGGACACCGTCTGGTCCCATTGATGCTGGGTTTTTTGCTTTGGAGAGGGCAGCTCTCACCTGTGCATCTGTGATCACAGGGAGGCTACATTCTGTTGGGATAGACATTTGCTCATTTGAGGAAGGGGAGTTTGCACTGAACCTTTCTGCCAGGATGTTGGCAATGTCTGTGGGTTCAGTGTATTTTTCGTCATTTTGCACTAACTCAGAGCATATCTGGGAGTTGCCTCCCAGGTTCCTGACATAACTAAAGAAGGCCTTGTGATTATCCTTAGTGTCTTGTGCAATTTTTCTTTCAAAGTTTGCCTTAGATGATTTTATGAGGGATCATAGTTTTTTGCTAGTACTGATCAGAGACGCCTTCCCTTTTTGGGATTTTGCTCTATCATGTAGTAGCTTCCTCCTTCTGTTATATAGGTTATTTACGGCCGGGGTCCACCAGACAGGTCTCCTGCCTTTGGAGGAGTGAGTCTTGGTTTTATTTGGGATAGCATGCTCCATGCATTCCTGTAGATGTCCATAGAATGCTTTTGTAAAGGATTCTGCATTTTGGGCTGTAGTTTTCACTGGTCCGGGACCTTTGAAATATTCCACCTCAGTTTTGAGAAGTGTGAAGTTTGCTTTTGAGAAGTTCTTCACCGTGGTTTCCTTGGCTGGGGGTGGGGATGGGATATGGATGTCCAGTGAGATTAATTTATGGTCTGATCTTACCAATGAGGGGTATACCTCTGGTGTGGAACAGAGACCCCATTTTGGTGATGACCAGGTCCAATATGTTCTCCCCTCTTGTGGGAGTGGTGACCAGTTGTTCCACAGCATTTGAGTTTATAAATTCTAGGAACCTTTGGGCGAGGGTGTTTGGGGTTTTCCCAATCAATGTTTGGGTAGTTGAAGTCACCCAATATAATGGTGTTTGGAGAGACCTTCATATTTTCTAGTGTTCTCAGGAAAGCCGAGTGGGGTTCCTGTGTTAGGGTGGGTGGTCTGTAGCAGGCTACAAACTGAAAGGCAGTTTTGCCCACTGTTAGTTGCACATGGATGGTCTCCGAAGCATCGTGCAGTGCCACTAACCTGGAGGTGTGGGTATCTTTGATGTATATGGATACTCCCCCCTCCTTTTGTGGTTCGGTCCGAGTTTTATGGCCGAAAAGCATGGTATGAAGTATAACCTGGTAGTGCTGAGGTGCTTTCGGGAGCCTTGAACCAGGTTTCTGTTACTGCACAGATATCGATATTCTCCATACTGAGGAGAGTCTTGAGTACGTGCATCTTGAGTTTTAGACTTCTGGCGTTGAGCAGCATTACCCTTAGTTTTTTTCTTTGTGTTGTCTATGGAGGTGGGTTTGTTTTTTGAGCCTTGCCTAAAAAAGGCACTATGGGGGAGGCAAGAGCCTTTGCCAGCATTCGAAAACCCAGGGGTGACAGGTGCAAGCCCATCCCTTGTGAAGCAACGTGGCTTGTCGAGCATGTCATCCCAGGCTGACAGACAATGGATCCCCTTTGAATGACACCAATACTTTAGCCAATTGTTAAAATTGATCATTTTGTCTTTATAGTGTGGCATCATTCTTGGTGAGGGCAAGATGCTACTCAAGGTCAGGGTCATACCAGCCTGGGCTACATGATCAGAGAGCTCCTCTATTTCTCTTTTCATGTAGTCCAGGGAGGTACGTCTCAGGTCATTCACACCAGCATCGACAATGACATAGTCATATCTGTACTTGCTTTGGAGTGACCTGAGTGCATGTGTTATGTGGCGGATCCTGGCACCCGACAGGCAGCTTACAGTGACCTTCTCCTTATTCAGTCTGGTGAGTGGGACGTCAGTGTATCTGACAATAGAGTCGCCTATTACAAGTGTGTACGGTGTGTTGTTAAGCCCTTAAGGACTGTGATTGTGTGGCGCACTGACTTTGTGAGTTATGTGTTACGTGGGTATTGTTGCATGGTGGGGGTTGCTTGGATGTCTGCTTTGGAGGTCTCTGCTGCTTAGGCAGATGTTTATTTAGAGCCTCTGAGTATGTTTTTGTGTGTTTATGTGTTTGGTTTGCTGATGCAATGGGTCTATGTGAGACTGGATTTGTGGTGTGCGTGGTTACCTTTTCCTCCTGACCGGCTGTGCCAGTACTGGGTTGAGAGCTCAGCCTCCAGTTTGGCTATATAGTTGCATCTCTCACATATGTTTGAGCTTGCTGGGAGGAGGAGAGGGTGGTCTGTGTACATAAGGCAGTTGTAACATTGCCTCAAGATTCCCAGATTCACCAGCTGGACTGGGGAGTAGACCCGAAACTGGCCTTTGGACATGCTTGAAAAGTATAGGGAACTACTTATTGACTGATCAGAAAGGACCAATAGGGAGCAAGTACTTAAAGGAGTATAAGAGGGTGTAGTGCTTAAGTTTATTAGTGTTTACCTGTAAGATTACTTATATGAGCTGGTGCCGGGCTTATAGAAAGAGAATAGAGTGCTTATTTTGAGATTTAGAGCAGTTCCAAGGGAAAAAGTGAAGAGCAGACTTTGTGGAGCCAGAAATAGTTTAAACCCCTTTAAGCTGCGCTGCCCGATGCTGCGCTATGCTAAAGCGGTTTTAAAGCAGGGGACTTGAAAGAGCTAGGAAATGGCTAAAAAACGGACAATAAACAACTAGTTACTGGGCTAAGACCACTCCTCAAAGCTCCCCACTCTCACTGGTGAACAGAGAAGCTTCCTCCTATCCAAGTAAGGATATGGGCAACACAGGAACTTGTACTGAAGTCTGGAATACAGCAAAACCTGAATTCAGGACTATTCTAGCAAAGTAAAGGTGGGAAACAAAGATATATTTTTTGGGGGTTTTTTTTCTTTTTTTAGGACAGTATCAGAGGCAGAAAAACAAAGTAAATGCTTTGCACAGGCTAGCACACTTGAGGGGGCAGCCTTAACAGTTAAATCAAACAACAAACAAAGTTTAAAAGTGCAGGTAAGCAATAAATGCAATAACAAGCTTATTTAGGTATTAAAGCAGTCACAAACTCACTTTTAGGCGAGAAAAATGCAGTCGCTAATGTAGAGGTAGCAAAGAAATACTTAATCAGGTAGCAGTCACTCTTTTTCATCTCTCTGATTCTAGCACTGCTCTGCAGGACCACGAGGAGCTTGACTGAATCTCCAAGTGTCCTGTGCAGCGAATGCCAGTGTGCAGTTATTTATATGTGGTTGATGTACCGAATACAGATCGCAGTACAGTGCAGATCAGGAATTTAATCCTTTTCCTCAATGTAATGTGATCTCGGAGTTGGAATATATAGTTTGCAGGGGGTGTAGAGGAGCTTGCCCCTCTCCAAATATGTGAGTTGCAGCGTTGTGCAGTACTGAAATGCGTACGTTTGTACTGCTGAAAAGACAGGCAGGTGAAAAAGGATGTTGTAGAATACTGACTTCACTTTCATCATTATGAAATTCGACATTGTAAGCTAATTAACATGCAAGACGTTGGACATGTGGGTAGAACAAATAAACGGATTACATTCTGCATCTTGACCTTTTCGTGATAAACTTGTATATAAAACATATATACATATATATATATATATATATATATATATATATATATATATACACACACACACAAGCACACATATCTATATATATAAATACACACATGTATATCACAGCAGCTCACGTACTGGCCCCTTAATGGAAACTGCTGAGCAACTGTGAGTATGTCCTCAGTTAAGGCATGAAAGATGTGAATGGCTAATTTTTGCCATACAGTAACTCTGACAAAAATCAATGTGACATCTCAGAAAGCTCAGACAGTCCTGGAGACTATTACAAAATAGATTCAGATCCTGCCACCAGATTAAAAAGGAAACTAGTTATATGTAATCTGATAACTACTCCATGTAGAAGAATTCTGGGGTACAACCAGAATCACCAAAGTGTCTTCTGAAAGGCAAGAATGGAGACCTGTGTCCACCTAAGAAGTTAAGCCTTAAGGTGACGGCTGGATTTTTCAAGGGGAACAAATGGGGAAGAGAATGAGCATTGAACAGGAAAGGATGGCTCCTATTGCCAAATACCTCAGAAATGGGATCAAATCTCCTCCTGGCCACATGGTCTGAAAAGAATAAGTATGGAAGTCTCAATGATGTACTTTGCCAAAGAAGGGATATAGTCTGTAACACAGGAAATACTTATCCATCAATAATCAGTCAGTCTTGTAATTTCAAACAGGGAGGAGAAACAGGTAAGCACTTTAAGTTTCCAGACTGGTATAGAGTTTATCCTCCAGTTCATCAAAAGAAGACCATTTCTGAATGTTCTGGGTGTATTATGGATATCTACAAAAAGGTATGAAGTTGTCTCAGACTAACTACTAGGACATTTGGCCATCTGGCCATCCCTCCTCCCACAAATCTCTCAAACTGTTTACTCTGAATGTCCAAAGTCTCTGTAACAAATTATCCCTGTTTCAAGCATGGTTAAACCAGAACCAACCAGACATTGTAGTCATCTCTGAAACATGGCTCAAACCCCACATATCAGACTCTGAAATTCTACCCGCTGGCTTTCAAGCCCTTAGGAATTACCGAACACATAAAAAAGGTGGAGGAGTTGCACTAATCTACTCCAACTCACTCTCTACAATTCCCTATCCAAAGACTATCCCTCAATTCGCTAATGCTGAACTAGTAGCTTGCCTACTAAAAATTAATAACCATAAAAGTCTGTGCATCATCTCAATATATATCCCACCTGGGAACAATATCCTAGCAATAGAAGAAATCCTTTTATGGGCCTCAACCAATATAAATAATGAAACTTGTACACTTGGTGACATAAACATAAACTGGGCCGATATCAATAACACTACTCCTACCCAATCTATCAAATTTTTTTTAACTTCAGCCAAATAATTCACTCAATAACCAGACCCAATAAAAATAAATCTATAGGTACTACCCTAGACTGGATCCTAGTCTCCCACACTAATAAAATTACCACCTCTGGTACCATTCCCGACTCCATTAGTGACCACTTCCCCGCATTTGCCCTCCGCTCAACTCTCTCCTCCCCCCACCAACATCACTACATACACACTCGCAACCTAAGTAATTTTGACCCTAACACTTTCTCAAATTCTCTCAAACAAATCAATTGGAACAACCTAAAAACTCTACCTCTCAACCATGCCGTTGACCATTTCAACTCTACATTTCTAAATACTCTAAATACCATAGCACCAATACGGACAAAATGAATAAAAACTAATACTGCCCCATCGCTAACCAAAACCACCAAACAACTAATGCTCCAACGAGATAAACATTGGAAGCAGTAACAAAAAAATAAACTCCCTAACACCCTCCTTCAATACAAACAGCTCTGTAACCTTGTGAAAAAATAAATAATTAGTGAAAAAAAATCGTATTACATCAAGCTCCAAGCCAATCGCACCAAAACCCCAGACAATTCTGGAACTGTATAAATAACCTTCTCAACCCCGGCACCAAAAATATTCCCTGCCCTGACCTCAATAAATCAAACCAAGAATTAGCCTTACTATTCAACTCTTTCTTCATCAACACCATCTCTGAACTCACCAAAACTTTTCCCAATAATAATCTCATCTCTAGCACTTACACCTCTGCTTACACCTCCACACCTTCCAACCCTAACCCCCCTACTTTCAAACTCAAACCCATATCCACCTATTATATAAAAAGTCTTCTCACTAAACTAAAACCCTACTCTAACGCCCCTGACAATATGCCTTCAATCTTCCTCAAAGCTGCCGCTGATGGGATTGCTTTCCCTATTAGCATCTTAATAAACAAATCTATACAAGAATCTTATGTCCCCAAACTCTGGCGTAAAGCCTATACTCTACCTCTTCACAAAGGTGTCAAAAACAATGCTATCTCTAATTTCTGCCCTACAGCAATACTCTCCCCCATCTCCAAAATCCTAGAAAAATGCGTCCATCTCCAACTCATGCCTTTCCTAACTCAAAACCAACTCCTTACCCCAACTCAACATGGTTTCCATCCAGGGCACTACAACAGCTCTGATCTCATTCCTAGACACAGTCAATCATGCCTGAGATTCAGGGGAAATCGTTTCCACTGTTCTCCTGGATCTCTCCAAAACATTTGATACCATTTCCCATACCCATCTTACTCATCTTTCTAAGCTAAATCTCTCCCAAAATTCCATCTCCTGGTTCTCAAGCTACCTACCTGACAGATCCCAAGCTGTGAAATGGAAAAAGGGCATCTCCCCCTTTCTACTTACCCCTACCGGCGTTCCACAGGGATCCATCCTAGGGCCTATGTTGTTTAACATTTTCATCAACACATTTCACCCTGCTATACCCAATGTCAAAATAATCCAATATGCAGATAACTCAACTTTAGTCTGCTCTGCCATTAATCTCCCCGAACTCTTAACAAAGATGCAGTCTGCTTTCTCAACCACTGAGGCCTGGATGCACCAAAATCATCTCTCCCTAAATGCAAACAAATCCAAAATACTAATCTTCCTACCATCAAAATCATTCCCTTTTGATAAAACTTCTTTCAAAGTGGTAAGCCAAAACAACTCACCTACTGAAATCGTCCCCCATGTTAAATTGCTAGGCATCACCATAGATGAGCAACTGAAATCTGACAACCATATTCTCCAAAACATAAAACATCAAAAACTAGGGATGCTATATAGTAACAATCGCTTCCTATCTCCCCATACTAGACATACCCTTGCATCCACTTTCCTCCTGCCCTCTCTAATGTACGGCACACCCCTTCTAACCAATCTACCTGCAGCCATAACTTCCAAATTAGAAATTTGCTATAACAAAATTTCCAAATTTGCCACTAATTCTAAAAACTCCTCACACCATTGGCTTACCCTACACTCTCTACATTGGTCAGAACTTCCAAACCATCTGAATTACCTCAAGCTCATAACAGCTCATAGATTAATCTTTAACCCATCTAAATGCCCTTACAAACATCCTTCTCCCTTATACTCCTAACAGAACTCTTAGGTCTGCCCAACAAAACTTAATCACTGTCTCTAAACCTAACCGTCCAGCAGGACAAAGTACAGTTTTGTACCTACCATAAATGTAGATGTCCGAAAGATATGCAACTGCAGTCCTGACATATGGGTTGTCCTGCCTCAGGCAGCCTTCCAAAGTCTGGCTGATGTCGCCTCCTCCATATAAAGGCATCCGCCATCTTCTTCAGTGTTTCTTGCCCCAAATGCCAGGTGCCCTCCAAGGAAGGCTAAATTTTGTGAATGGATAAACAAAAAATCCAGACATGCACAACAGTAATAAACAGATACACCATAACAGATATCCCCAGCTTATAGGCAAAGGGGGGAAATGGACCCAAGGGAAAAAACAGAGGGGTAGGAGGGAGGGAAAACCTGACTGCAGTTGCATATCTATCGGACATCTACATTTATGGTAGGTACAAAACTATACTATGTCCTTCAAGAATGCAACTGCAGTCCTGACATATGGGTTGAATACCATAGCCAAGCTGACGGTGGTAGGACTAAGCAAGAGATGGTGTAGCTAGAAGGCCCTGCAGGACTGCCGGGATCTGGAGTATAATGGCAGGTTGTAGTGTTTGGTAAATGTATGCACGGAGCTCCATGTAGCAGCCTCTAGAATATCCTTTGTAGCCACTCCTCTTAGAAAGGCTGTGGATGTGGCCATAGCTCTGGTGGAGTGTGGTCTAATATTAACTGGCACACTTTTTCCATGGAAAGAGTAACAGAATCTGATGCAGTGTCCAATCCATTTTGAGATAGTTTGCTTGGTGACTGCCTTTCCTTGTGCCCCAGCAGCATAGGCTACGAACAGTTGGTCAGACTTCCTGGTAGACTTTGTTCTGTCCAAGTAGTAGCGTAGTTGCCTGTGAATGTCTAAAGTATGCAACAGCTTTTCCCCTTTGTTTTGAGGGTTAGGAAAGAAAGTAGGCAGGTGAATTGCTTGGTTTAGAGACACTCTGGATATCACCTTAGGCATGAAGGAAGGATTGGTCTTAAGAGAAACTCTGTCCTGATGAAAGATAAGGAAAGGAGGAACTGCCATGAGGGCCTGTATCTCCGAGACTCTTCTTGCTGAGGTGACTGCCAACAGGAAAACCGTTTTCCAAGATAGAAATTGCATTTCTGAAGATGCTGCTGGTTCAAAAGGAGGAAGAGTTAATTTTTCCAAGACGTAATTGAGGTCCCATGCAGGGATTGGTTGTTTCCTTGGAGGTTTGATATTCTTTATACCCCTTAGAAACTGTCTTAGCAAAGGATGCGAAAACACAGGTGGATCACAGTTGTAGTGTGCTGAGATAGCTGAAGCGTGGATTTTGATGGAAGAGTATGAGAGGCCACTGTGAAACATTTCTGCCAAGTATTCTAATATCAGAGGTATGCTCATCAGGGATGCATCCTGGCCCTTGTTGACATTCCAGATGGTGAATCTCTTCCATTTGGCCGAATAGGTTTTTCTGGTGGAAGGTCTGCGTGCCTCCAACAAAACTTCCTGTACTTTTTTTGAGAGGGAGTCATGGATCCCAGTCATGGAACTCTCCAAGCTGTCAGCTTTAAGGTTTGCAGATTCGGATGAACAGTCTTGTAGTTGTGCTGAGTCAGGAGCTGAGGCCATTGAGGTGAGGGCCACGGTTTGGTGTGAGTAATGCACAGTAGCAGTGGGTACCAGTGTTGCCTTGGCCAGTCTGGAGCTATCAAGATTCCTCTTGGTTGTTCTGCCTTGATCTTCAGTAACACCTTGGTGATTAAAGGTAGGGGAGGGAATGCATAAATTGTTAGGGCATTCCAGCTGAAGGAAAAGCATCCGTTTTCCAAGCTAGAGGATAGTAAATCCTTGTGCAAAACCTTTCCAGATGATGACTGAGATGAGATTCAAAGAGGTCTATGTCTGGTCTTCCCCATGCAGTTGTTATTTGTGAGAAAATGCGTGGGTGTAGCATCCATGCATGTGGATCCAAGAAATTTCTGCTCAACCTGTCTGCCAGAACATTGTCCTTGCCCGGAACAAACTGGGATTGCAAGTAGATGTTCAGTTTGAGGGACTTTTCCCAAAGAGTCATTGTTAGTCTGCAGAGGGGGTAGGAATGAGTGCCCCCTTGTTTGTTTATGTACCACATGACAGTGATGTTGTCTGTCCTTATTAGCAGATGGCCTTGCTGAAGAGATTTTCCAAAGGCTTCTATTGCATGTATAACTGCCAACATCTCTTTTTGATTTATGTGCTGATGCCTTTCCATGGGAGTCCACTGCCCTTGGATGCATCGCCCCCATCCATGGTCTGAGGCGTCTGTTGTAATAGTTTGACTTGTTGGAGCTTTGTTGAAAGGCATGCCTTCATTTAAGTGACTTGCTTGAGCCCACCATAAAAATTCCCTTTGCAGGCATGGTATGAGTGGAATTATGTGTTCTAGGTTGTGGTTCTGTTGAGACCACAAGCTTTTGAGGTACCATTGTAGTTTTCTCATGTGTAGTCTTGCCAGAGGGATTAGAAGAATGCAAGATGCCATGAACCCCAGGGCCTGGTCAGGTGGGTTAGTTTTGCTCGGCTTTTGAAGTAGTCTGTTAACTGCTCTTGTTTCTCCTCTGTGAGAAAGGCCATTTGTAGCTGTGTGTTCAGTTTTGCTCCTGAAAAAATAATCTCTTGGGATGGAAGTAGCCTTGATTTTTGAATGTTGACTGTGTATCCCAAAGCCTGTAGCAACTGAATGACATAATCCAAGTGTTTTGTCAAGGTTTGCTTGCTGTCTGCTTGTATGAGGCAGTCGTCCAGGTAAGGGTATATTTGAATCCCCTGGAGTCTGCAGTGTGCCATTACTGATGCCAGGCATTTCGTGAATACTCTGGGTGCAGTAGATAAGCCAAATGGCAATGCTGAGAATTGATAATGCTCTGTTCCTGCAAGAAATCTGAGGTATCTTCTGCAACTGTGTCTGATAGGGACATGCAGGTATGCCTCCTTGAGGTCCAGAGTAACCAGCCAAGACCCCTTGCCCAGCATGGGAAGAAGTTGCTGTAACGTCAGCATCTTGAATTTTGGCACCATGAGAAAAGTATTTAGAGCAGACAAGTCCAAAATAGGCCTCCATTGCTTTTCTTTTCTTGGAACAAGGAAGAGTCGTGAGTAAAATCCCTGGCCTTGTTCCTGAGGAGGAACCTTCTCTATTGCTTTTATTTGTAACAGCTTTGAGACTTCTCTGAGTGCCTCTGCCCTTTGATTTTTGGCAGGTTTGGCATGCCTTGTCCTGTTGGTAAAGTATGAAAGTGGAACCTGTAACCTCTGTCTATTATGTCCAAGATCCAATTGTCCTGTGTTATAATGTGACAGTTCTTTGAGAATAGAGATAATTTTCCGCCTAGAGGTGCTTCTCTTTGAGCCTTGGTAGGCGGAATGAAAGGTAAGTCATTGTGATTGTCCCTGTGGTGCAGGTGAACTACCTGTGCCACTTCTCTGATTTTGTGGTTGCCATTGGCGGCCCCTGTAGGAGCCTCTGTATTGCCCTCTGCCTCGTGCACGCCTGTTCTTTGCCCTTTGAAACTTGTCTGAGTCTGGAAAGGACCAATTCTTCGAAGGCCAATTCCTGCTGAATCTGGGAGGCTGAACCTGTCTGTACAGATTTTGCCTTCTCCTCAATAGATTTCAACACATCCTGAGCATTAGCACCAAAAAGCTTCTGTTTATCCAGAGGTGCGTCCATGAGCTTTACTTTAACATGATCCGGCAGTGGCTGCTCTTTCAACCAAGCATGTCTACAGATAACAGCCCCTGTCACAGCTGCCCTACATGAATCTTCCAATGCATCATAACCACACTGAAAAAGAAAGAAATGGCTAACCTTGCTGCACTATTAAAAATCCTTTAACCAATAATCCTTTTATGCCTAGGCTAGCTTTTCTGCAAATTTCATTTTTTCTGCAAATCATCCAGTAATAATCCTGGTACTGAAACATAGTGACCTCATGTTAAGTCTGGTAGGCAGGTATAAACCTTACCCCCCATCTCCAGGGACCTTGCTTCCCTGTGCTTCCCGGGCAGTGGGTTTTTTTGGCTGAGGAGGAAGCCACCTTGGGGCCCTGTGAAATAGTTTCTAGATCCACAGAGTGGGCCTTAAACAGATACATCCAAAACTGGAGGATAGCCCAAAAGGTCTGTATGGGGTAACTTGGAGGGAAGGTACAAGCTTTTTTTCCTATCAGAAAAAATCCTGACCCTGCCACTAAAAATGTCCCTCATGGAGTGGAGGACTAGGCAGAGGAATTGATGATTTCCTCAGCATCCTCATAGTCCTCAGAGGGAAGGATTCTTTCTGAATATAATGTTCTGAACTCCCCCCAGAGGCTTCATCTGAAGAGAGGTTGTCTGCCTGCTCAGTTCTAGGCCTTTTTGTCCACAGGAATGGTGTTGGGTAGATCGAGAACAGGCAGTAATGGAAGAGTCCTTATGAGGTATTTTTTTACCACAAGACAACACATTATTAAACTTTTCAATTTGTTCTGACATCGAAGGACATCTACTCCTGTCCTTCTCCTTAGCCATAAAAGGGAACTTACTCCCTCCCTAAGATCTTTGCTGAACATAAAAAACTTCAAAACCCAACATCACTCCTTTCTACTTTCTAATCGTAAATGGACTTGCATCCTACCAACCTAAGTCATCCCTCCTTTAAATTCTTCTACTTCTAAGCTCATTTTCCACTCTCTAATAACTTTCTTTAAAAATCGCTAACTACTTCCTAGATTGCTATTGTTAGTTCTTATAACAAGGTCAATCAGACATAATATTGTCTACAATCTAGCAATGACAACTGCCTTTCTCAGAACAATTTTGTAAATACTATTCTTTGATATGTAAATATTAGAAATTGTATTTATTATCTACTGTATATATTCTGTTTATACTCTGTTTATATTTTGCTGTGTTTTCTATTTTGTAATGTTTGCTATACTTGGATCTTTTCTCCCTGGGCCTCCACTGAAAATGGGCTCCGTGATCCTAGTGGACTTCCCCAGTCATCAAACTGGAAATAAAATAAATAAAATAAAATGTTCTTCCCCCTGGATGCAAATCATTTCAGTGGTCTTGTTACATGCCAAAACTCATTGCCAATCACTCCCAGAAGGGTAGGGGCTGGAAATGTATTTCAGTAATTTATTTAGTATAGCAAGGCGAAGTGGCTATTTGAGTCATTAAAAATTAGTTCTGGCAACAATGACCTTTTGGGATATGACAAGACTATATGATAATCTTTAATGCCACCATTCTGTGCAGACCACAGATTCATGGCTGTGTATATCACTTCAAAATAAAATAAATAAATATATACTGTATGTTTGTGAGTGTATATATATATATATATATATATATATATATATATATATATATATATATATATATATATACACACACACACACACATTATATATATATATATATATATATATATATATATATATATATATATATACACATATAGGTTCAAAATGAAAAATGAAGGTAAGGTGAAAACGGGAATGTCGAACGGAAGTCGGCAGAATACAGACTTCATTAGGTCTAGGGCCTTGGCAACATGCTTTTAAAGACCTAAGAAGTTAAGCCTTAAGGTCTTTAAAGGTATGTTGCTGAGGAGCTAGACTTAATAAAGTCTGTAATCCAGTAATTTTGTAGTTTATATACACAATTTAATGTCTGTCTACTGGAAGTGCAAGACATGTCACTGCGATACCCAACACTTCATGCCCTTCTGACACCCATACACCCCTGCTACTTATAAATACTAGCTCTTGAGATTGCTACACCTTGGAGAAGGAGGAACACACTGAGATACAACAATTCTTGAGTTTATATACACTGCCTCTAACTTTTCTGAGGAGCATGCTACATACACTTAGGCTTCCAACAGCTACCCCAATGTAACATACATGAGTATGTTACAATGGGGTGAAGTCATGAGTATAATTCTCCAGGGTGTGCCACCAAATCACCAACAAAACATTAACAGATAAACCTTTCTTCAGACTCAGGCAGAATAACGAGCAGCCCTTGCTTACATAATGTGTAAGAAACCACAAGGTTCAGTAGTAAAGAGAGGAAATCAGGAGGAGGTATGAGGACTAGGAAGCAAATGGCACTGTGTAGCTCACTGAAAGGTCACCATACAAATAATGAAATTACAGACATATACACACACACACACACACACAGCAGGTTTAGTCATGGTTGATCAAAGTCTGTTAACCTATGTTATCCAAGACTGAGAAACCTACTCCATGACAAAGACCAGTTCAAACAAATAACTTGTAAAAAAGGAACTGAAGCCCTGGAGCTGCAGGACAGCTCCTGTATGAGAAGCATTTTATACTGGGAGGCACATGCCTCATGACTAAAGCTAACAAATAACACAGAAGTAAGGCAGCTCTGTACAGTGGCTAATGCTCGGGCTTATACATACAGAAAGATGAGAAAAGTGCTCCACTGTAATGTTCTACACTGTCTTCAACAAACCCAGACACAGACCTGACAACAGGAAAAAGAGAAGCAGAGTCTACTGGAATCACTGCAGGAATCTGTCCACAATAACAGGAAAGCAAACATCCTATTCTAGTAACAGCAATGACGGAACCACTCTGAATGATCACAGCTCATGACTGGGGCCACTTGAAGCCCATATGATTTCACAGATGTGTTCCACAAACATTTTAAGAACAAGTTTCTTATAAAAAAACACCATTCTTCAACAAAATGTTTTGGGCATCTTATGGTTTGCTTGCAACCTCTTAAATAACTAGGATGAAAAAAGTACAATTGTGTACACTTACCATAAATGTAGATGTTAGAGTGTATTTACTGTTGCAGTCATCACACTTGGGTTATCTGCGCTACAAGCACTGAAGGCTGTGGAACCCTTCCATGCTGACAGGATTTCCCTCAGGACTAACCCTTCCTTTATGACTAAAGTGGTGTCCAGTGTGGCTCTCAATCAATCCATCCATTTGCCAACCTTCTACCCTAATCCTCATAATTAAGGGGAAAGGATCCTGCACTCTTTGGACATGCACAGACAGCTCAGATTCTACCTTGATAGGACTAAGCCCTTCAGGAAATCTGACCAGTTACTGGGGCAAAGGGCAAGGCCATTTCAAAATAACATATTTCCAAATGGATAGCACACTGCATCCATTTATTCTACAAGCACCATGGGAAACCTACCCCTCAGGGGGTTAGAACACATTCCACTAGGGAAACATCTACCTCTACAGCATTTCCAAGAGGAGTCCCTACCAGGGACATCCTGGAGGCTGCTACCTGGAGTTCTGTACACACCTTCATCAAGCATTACCACCTGCCTATCTTTTCCAAATCTAGGGCAGGATTTGCTACAGCAGTCTTGCAAGGCATACTAGCCAGCCCTAACTCTTCTCGACTGCCTCCACCCTTCTTCAGCTTTGGGAATCCACCCAAGTGTGATGACTGTAACAGTGAAACATGAAGAACATAGTACAGTCATGTACTAATAAATGTAGATGTTCGTATTCACTGTTGCAGTCCTGGTTTCCCTCCCTCCAGACCCCTCATTTTCTCTCTCTCTCTCTCTCCTATCTATGGCTATTACTAACCCCTTCTGGGGTATTGGTATTTACTTTTTACTGGTGGTGTTTTCCCCACCATAACTTAGCTCCCTATTTGGGGGGCGCCTGACATTTGAGGCAAGAAAAACTGATGTAATGGCATCGGCTGCCTGTTTTTATACCCCTGACGACCTGACGTCAGTCCTGGAGCAACAGCATCAAATGCAGAAATACTAAGTCTCCGGTATTTGGGCCAAGTGAGGGCTACCTGCAGGCACATAACCCAAGTGTGATGACTGCAACAGTGAAACATGAAGAACATCAGTCTGACTTGGTGCATAACGTCTGTTTACTGGGTACAGCTTACAACTCAGAGAATGTAACAAAAAGTTCATTGTTTGATAAGTGCCTTACAGTAAATTAATTTCCAACATTATTTGCCAAAACTCAAAATCGTTGGTACAAATGTTTCGCAGCTAGCAGGACTGAATTGCTAATTCAGCCATATGAACCATCACTTTTTTTTTAACTTACGTGGGCTCTTTTCATTCCTTCAAGTTCAGTTGCATTTTTCACAGCTTTCGTCAAACAAATAGGAGAATATGGAGTGGAATATCTATGTACCTAAAACAAAACAAAAAGAAAACATAAATTTCAATACATAGCATAGCATAGCATTTATAAATTCATCTTGAAGAAAACTGCTATCACCACAAGTTCTATTGTGGCTCACCTAAATATAGTATAGCCATGACACAGGTTCACATACCCACATTGACCAATATTTTTAAACAAATATAACTAGGAAAAATTTAGGACCAAGTACAAAGGTGGAAACATTATTTATTGCACATTTTCATATTAACAGTTAAACAAACTTTAGAATAACAAACAAATATCACAGCCACTTAAATTAACTAATTAAGGTGTGTGTGTGTGTGTGTGTGTGTGTGTGTGTGTGTGTGTGTGTGTGTGTGTGTGTGTGTGTGTGTGTGTAGGGTGTCCTGAATCTGCAAAAAATCAAGTTTAAAGAAAAAGAGTGATATTTGTAACCAACATCCAGTTGTCTATGATTCCAAGCAGTTTCAGGTGTGCTGCAACCACAGCTATGCAGATAGTGAATACCCTGGAATAGTGGTGAGCCCAAAGAGAAGGGTTTGAAATTGGTAATGATTGGCTCCCACCTGGAAGCACAGAAACTTCTGTGATGCCTTAGCTATCTTTAGGTGTAGGCTGGCATCCTTGAGGTTCAACAAGCACATCCAATCTGCCTTTTGACAGGGGAGGATTCAATGCACTGTGACCACCAAAAGCTTGGGTTTCCTGAAATAAAAGTTTAGGCCACTGAGATTGAGAACAAGCCTGAGGTGCTTCTTTTTTTGGTGACAAAAAGAATCTTGAATAAACCCCAGATTCTTTCTGGTGTGGTGGGTTCCCTTGGATGGCACCTTCTGCAAAGAGACTAATGATCTCCGTCTTAGATGCCTACTTTTGGCAGGGTGGTGCATCTACAAATGTAAAAGAAGTCAGCTAGACAGCCTCTGGAAATTTTTTTACGTCATCTGTCCTGCGTGATGACCAGCTATGCGGGTCAGTGGTGGAATATCCAACTCTCAAGTGGCTCCAGAGGTGAACAATTCAGCAAGACTTCAAGGGTGATGTGGCTGAATCCCAGGGGGAGGGTTACAAAACCATGGTTTTGCAGTCTGCCTCCAGGGTGCCATCCACTGGATAAGCCCTTACGACTATGGAATTTGTTTGCCATACCGCTTTTCTCTAAAGGTAGACGTTGGGATTTGCAAAACCATGACTGCTTGGCACCTTCCAGTTTCCAGTGACAGTTTGTCACCATATGGGTGTAAAAGCCCTTTGTTTCTCAAGTATAGCCAAACAGTCTACTTATGCTTTGCTGATGTGGTCATAGGAAAGCCGAAACATGCATGTCCACAGCTAGTGCGGTTTGGCTTTATTGGTCTGAATGTATCCATAAAGACTTAAGAAGAAAAAGTAAAAAGTCATGAACATTCAGAAACATATAGCTGAAACACTTGATGTACTTAATAGGCCATTTGCATATATCCCATGGGTGTGTATTACATGAGGTTTAAGGTATATCATACAGTGAAAAACACTAGCTTGGGTACTTTTTTTTTTGTAGTTTTTACTAGTTAGTCTGTGTGACCTTTTCACTCTTTGGATTGAATCCTTGTCAGACAGAATGGGATTAGCATTATGATTTTTCTAATGTAAGCAGTTTTGCACACGGAAATTACTGTAGGGTTTAGCTTTAGGGTTAAAAAAGTTTTTTGTGCATCTGAGGAAACTTGTGTAAGCATCAGACTTCCAAGGGGCAAGAGCTTGACTGTCAGGGAAATTAGCAGCTATCAGGAAAACGTTCACTAGGACAGATAAAACAGGAGGGACAGCTTGAAGTTGTGGAATATCCAACTGTAACAAATCAGAGTACATTTGTTGGGAAATAGGAACTGCATTCTGATTCCACTAAAAAACTCTCATTTTATGTCGTTTCAGAAAAAGAACTGTCTTTTGGAGGGAGATCTCAAACAACTCTTTCTTTAGAATCTGAATCTTTAGGTTGAGAAGAAAATCCTGATGCACAACATTTTCCATCTGATCCCTGTTCTTCTAAGTGAAAATCTGAGTCAAAAACAGAACAGACCCTTTTCTTTTTTTTCTGAAGAGGAAGCAGGTAAACAAAAAACAGAAATAAATTCCATAGCAAATTCGAGCAAATTTTGCATTTCCACTGAAACTGAAACAGGAGAGGGCAATTTTTTTTTCTTTTTTGTTTTCTTTTCCTGGCAAACGCCTTGAAAAAATGCCGACCCAAAGTAGGCACACTTTCCTAGGGCTCAGATTCCCTTTCCCAGTCGACCTTCTCTTCATTGTGTCCCTATGCATCCAGAGAACATTGAGTTTTATCATGGACTTCATTATTGTCATGGGGTTACTGGGAGAATGTATTCTATGCATGCAGCAGATAATGCAAGGATTCAGAAAGATTGTTTCTCCACTGCTTGTGTAGAGCAACCCTATAGCCACAGGGGACATGCCTGTCTCATGGTACTTAGTGGTTACAGGTGCTACATCAGAGGGATCGAGGAAAATGACGAGTGTTCATAGGTAGGTACTAGGCTATCGGCCCAAGGGCCTACGTAAGCCTAGCCAACAAGGTTCCCTGGCTTACGCCACCCAAGAAAGTTATTTTCCTGTTCATGGAACTAAATCCATCCACAATGGAGTCACCCATCAGCGGCTGAGGCAAAACTGGAACCAGTCTGACAATTTTGTTGTTTGTGGAAAAGGGAGGAAGAATGAAGAAGACAGGTAACTTCTCCATAGGTGTGGCTACAAAGAAGCCTCAAAGACAAGTAGCAGAGCCTGAAAGAGATGGCAACCCAGAGTTAGTCAAAAAATTAGTTTTGAGGAGAAAAACACAATGATATTTTCCAAAAGCACAAATTCCTACCCTAGAACTTAAATAAAAAAGTACGTAAGTAAAAGTTCAAAAAGTTACCAAAGCATTGACTGTAGTAAAAACACCTCAGACAAGAATGGCAATCAGTAAAAAATATGTTTTCTAGCCCAAATAATAATAAATTCTCAGAAAACATAGACTTATTCAGAAAAAATATAGCAATGGATAGTTTTCCTCAGCAGTGGACTTGTCTATTCAGCCTTGTATGATTACTAGCCAATTGTCAGGTCCATGAGGCCTGCAGAAGGACAGCAATTCAGCAGCAAGAAAGCTCTGAAGCTTATGGCACTCTAACTGTCTTCTATATGGAGTTGTGATTGAGCTCCTGACACTTAACAGTGCCTGGAAGGCATCCTCAAGTGTTGAAAAGCTGGCGACATTGGTCATGTTTTCAGTGGATATAACCTAAACAGCTTAGGCTATTGCAACACTGATCTACTGCTGAATGTCAGGGAGGTTTGTCTGGAATGATACAAGGGAACCCCCCCGTAAAGGAGGAAGAGACTCGCACTGTCAGTTGTAACCTTTTTGAATTATTCTGAGAACTCAAGTGTCTAATGTTATTTGTTGACAAAGGAAGATGACGACCGAGGATTTTGGAACATTTTACTGAATTGCTTGGGTGGAGGAAGGGAAATATATGACTGGGCATATAGTTAGCCTTGTTTTTTATATAGTCCTTGGACCCTACCTTCTTTTTGAACCTCCCTGTCATTGTTTTTTGAAAATTTTTTTTTGCCTTTGCCTTGCTAAGACTGCTTGTTCTGTTTTTTATAAAATGAACCTGAACTGGAAAGAAAATTTCTACAATATTTTGGCATGGAAGGTTGAGAAAACTGGATACTCCCTTCAGTCAAGTTTGGTCTTTCATCAAATCTTTTAAGGACCTCACCAAAGAAACAGCCAAATAATACTTCTTTATCCAGGGGAGTATTTAAGAACTCAGCACAGGCATCCGCAGGTAATTTTGGGAATGTAGCCAGGCAAATCTCTTCGCTCTGCTACTGGCATCTGCTCTATAAACAGCATTAGAAGTGTCAATAAGATCATTTTAGACAGTGTTTGGTTACCCTATGTCAGTCTCTGAGGAAGGGAGGTCAGCAATTTACTTTCTTATACTGTTAAAGGAAGTCAGTCAAAACATATACATGTGAGCTTGACAATTCATTATTCTAAATCCCAAGGTGGAAAAGTATTACCTTTCCTCCCAAACTTGTCAAAGACTTTATAAGAAGTATAGGGTTAACTGCCAAAAATTGCTTAGCAGAAGATGGTCCTGACAAAAAAAAAAAATCACTGTTGGGTCTGTTCTAGGATTTGAAAAAATAAATGTGCGGGTGTGAGGAACTTTATATAATTTTCAGACTTCTTGGTGGCAGGTGACTGACTGTCAGGCAAACTGCTGGTTGCAAAGAAAATAATTTCTAATGCTGAAAAAACAGGTGAAGCTGCAGGTTTAAAAAAAAAAACAAAAAAAAACCACCTGTAACAAATCATGCCATCTTTGCTGAGATTTCATTTTGCTCCCACTGACATAACTTCCTCATTCTGGCAACAGTTTCAGAAAAGGATAATTCATCAAGTAACAAATCTGAAGAAACGCTTTGCCAAGTGTCAGATTCCTCATTCTGTGGAGGAGGAACATTCAAAACACAATCTATATCTAACTCTTGTCACTCAGAATGAGAATCAGAATCTGAGAGAAAATTAAGGGAAGACTACAAACGTAAAGATTGAAAGGCTTAAAATAAACCCTTAACAAAACCCAGCCAATCTTACTTATCTATCCTACATGATATTGGGGAAAAAATAATGCATAACATTATGATGTCCTTCAGGAATGCAACTGCAGTCATAACATATGGGTTATCCTGCCTCAGGCAGCCCTCGGTCGGCCGAATTCCAAAGTCTGGGTCCAGCGTCGGCTGGTGTCGCCTCCTCTCCGACGTCACAACGGCTGGAGTATAAAGGCATCAGCCGACGCCATCTTCTTCAGTCTTTCTTGCTGCACGGTGCCCGAAGCAGAAGCAGTTCGCTAGTGCCGGTCGGTCAGCTCCTGTGTTTTCAGTACCGAAGTCATCTAAAAGCTAAGTACACCGTTGGGGAACATTTTTTCTTGCCTCAGCCGATGTCAGAACAAATTGAGAAAGTTAATAATTGTTTGTCTTGTGGTAAACAAATACCTCATAAGGACTTCCATTCTTACTGTCTTCCTTGCCTGGGCCCAGACCACGACGTCTCGGACTGTGCTGCCTGTGCTTGCTTTAATAAGCGCACTCTCAGGCGCCGGGCAGAATTTGCTGAAGACTTTTTCGGCGAATCCTTTGCGTATATCATGCCGTCAGATCAACCGACAGCTCAATCTTCCAAAAAACGGAAGGACCGGGACCGGCATCCTCGGCCCGCGTCCTCTACCTATACTACTCCTAGACCCTCCGCTAGTGCTTCGGTCCCTGCGGAAGTGGTAATTCAACCGCTCCAGGCCGACGACACAGCACTAGCTCATCCTTCGGTCCCGGAGACCTCTCCGGTGCCGGTTGTTGATTTTCCTCCGGAAACCGAAGTTCTTGATTTACCCGACACCATTCCGGTGGACAAGGTCACTCCTGCACGTGGGGCTGCTAGGCCTCCTGTATCTATGTCCATCAAAGCCTTTGCACGTGCTAAGGCTGCCAGCCAGGCCAAGGCCCATCCTAAACCTGCTGTTCAGGCCCCCTCCTCTGATAAACAGATAATGTCTCTTGCTGCAGACCTTATTTCCCTTATCAGGGGGTCTCAGCCTCACCCAGACAGAGGTTCTCAGCCTCCTGCAGAGAAAAGGCCTAGAACTGAGCAGACTGAAAACCTCTCTTCAGATGGGGATTCTGAGCATTCAGATATTCAAGAAGAATCCTTCCAGGCCTATGAGGACTCTGATGCTGAGGAATCAATTCCCTCTGCCTCTCCTCCAGAGGATTTCTCGTTTGGTGAAGTCCTGCACTCAATGAGGGAACATTTCCAATGGCAGGGTCAGGAATTCTCTGATTCCAGGAAAAGGCTCCGTACCTTCCTAAAGCTTCCCCAGCACAGACCTTTAGCTATTCCTCCTATGATGGATGTTTTGGATGATGTCTTCTCCGATTCCAATGCTAACCCTGATTCTCTCCCCCCTGCTCCTGCCAAGCCAGACAGATATTACAGAGTCCCTGACACTCACAAACATCTCTTTAAGGCCCACACCGTGGATTTAGAAACTATTTCACAGGGTCCCAAGGGAGTGGCTACCTCCACTGCCAAGAATCTTTTGCCAGCGGATAGGGAAGCCAGGTCTATGGAGAGAGGGGGTAAAAAAGTTTATACCTCTACCACCCTAGCCATGAGGTCACTTAACTGCCTTTTTCATATGTTTCAGTACCAGGATTTTTTACTGGATGATTTACAGAAAAAGTTAGCCTCTCCTGAGCCTACTGACAGAAAGGCATTGCAGGATCACATACATAACACTCAGCAGGTTAACAATCATTTTCTTCAGTGTGGTTATGATGCATTGGAGGCTTCATGTAGGGCAGCTATGACTGGGGCTGTGATACGTAGACATGCTTGGTTAAAAGATCAGCCACTGCCAGACCATGTCAAAGTAAAGTTACTTGATGCACCTCTGGAAAAACAGAAGCTTTTTGACGCTAATGCACAAGATGTGTTGAAGTCCATTGAGGAAAAAGCTAAGTCAGTACAGACAGTCAAGGATTTCCTCCAGGTTCAGCCACCCAGATTCAGTAGAAACTGGCCTTCAAAGAATTGGTCCTTCCCAGACTCGGACAAGTTTCAAAGGGGAAAGAACAGGCGTGGCCGAGGCCAATACCGAGGGCCCCTACAGGGGCCGCCAATGGCAACTTACAAATCAAAGAAGTGCTGCAGCCAGTCCAGCTGCACCACAAGGACAATCACAATGACTTGACTTTCATACCGCCTACAAGGGCTCAGAGAGAAGCACCCTTGGGCGGAAAATTATCCTTATTCTCAAAAAACTGGCATATCTTAACCAAGGACAGCTGGATTCTGGATTTAATAGACAAGAGTTACAGATTCCACTTCCATACTTTACCTACAAGACAAGGCATGCCAAACCTGCCACACCATCAAAGGGCAGAGGCACTCATTCAAGTTTCAAAGCTATTAAGTATAAAAGCAATAGAAAAGGTACCTCCTCAGGAACAAGGCCAGGGATTTTATTCAAGACTGTTCCTTGTTCCAAGAAAGGAAAACAAATGGAGGCCTATACTGGACTTGTCTACTCTAAATACCTTTCTCATTGTGCCAAAGTTCAAAATGCTGACGTTACAGCAACTCCTTCCCATGCTGGGCAAGGGGTCTTGGCTGGTCACTCTGGACCTCAAGGAGGCATACCTGCATGTCCCAATCAGACAAAGCTGCAGAAGATACCTCAGATTTCTTGCAGGGACAGAGCATTATCAATTCTCAGCATTGCCGTTTGGCTTATCTACTGCGCCCAGAGTGTTCACGAAATGCCTGGCATCAGTAGTGGCACACTGCAGACTCAGGAATTCAAATATACCCCTACCTGGACGACTGCCTCATACAAGCAGACAACAGACAAACCTTAATAAAAAACTTGGACTACGTCATGCAATTACTACAGGCCTTGGGATACACAGTCAACATTCAGAAATCAAGACTACTGCCATCCCAAAAGATTATTTTCCTAGGAGCCAAACTGGACACACAAACACAAATGGCCTACCTCACAGAGTAAAAACAACAGCAGTTACCAGAGTATTTCAAAGGCCTAGCACAGCTCTCCCAGCTGACTGCAAGGAAACTTCTGCAGGCCCTGGGGTTCATGGCATCATGCATTCTTCTGATACCTTTGGCAAGACTTCATATGAGAAAGCTGCAATGGTATTTGAAAAGCTCATGGTCCCAACACAGCCAAAGCCTAGAGGACGTAATCCCACTTATTCCATGTCTGCAAAAAGAATTCTTGTGGTGGGCTCAAGCAAGTCAATTAAACAAAGGCATGTCTTTCAACAGACCTCAAGCAGGTCAAATAATTACAACAGATGCCTCAGACCATGGATGGGGGGGTGCACATGGAGGACAGATGCGTTCAAGGTCAATGGACACCAAAGGAAAGACATCTGCACATAAACCAAAAAGAGATGTTGGCAGGGATACATGCAATCGACAGTTTCGAAAAATCACTGCAGCAAGGGCATTTACTAATAAGGACAGACAACACCACTGTCATGTGGTATATAAACAAGCAGGGAGGGACTCATTCATACCCCCTCTGCAGACTAACAATGATTCTCTGGGAAAAAGCACCGAGTCTGAAGATACATTTGTGCCAGGCAAGGACAATGTACTGGCGGACAAGCTAAGCAGAAATTTCTTGGATCCACACGAATGGATGCTGCATCCCCACATTTTTTCACAAATAACAAAGACATGGGGACGACCGGACATAGATCTCTTTGCGTCTCACACGAATCATCACCTGGAAAAGTTCTGTACCAGGACCCACCATGCTCTAGCCTGGACAACGGATGCTCTCTCCTTCAGCTGGAATTCCCTAAAAATTTATGCATTTCCTCCTCTGCCACTGTTGACCAAGGTGATCCTGAAGATCAAAGCAGAACAACCAACAGGCATTTTGATAGCTCCAGACTGGCCAAAGCAACACTGGTACCCGTTGCTGTTGAGCATAACTTCGGACCAAACCGTGGCCTCTGCCCCTATGGCCCCTGCTCCTAACACAACACAACTACAGGACTGTTCACCAAAACCTGAAAACATTACATCTGACAGCCTGGAGGTTACATAACTCCTTCCGCTTCCAATCTTTCCAAGGCAGTTCAGGACATCTTATTGGAAGCACAGACCGTCCACCAGAAAAACCTATTCAGCCAAGTGGAAGAGATTCAGCATCTGGGCTGCCAACAGGGTCAGGATACAACAGTACTGAGTATACCTCAGATATTGGAATACTTGGCAGAAATGTTTCATTCTGGACTCTCATATTCTTCCATAAAGATTCATGCCTCAGCAATCTCAGCAAGATACAATTGTGACCCACCAGTGTTCTCACATCCTTTGCTAAGACAGTTCCTGAGAGGGATAAAGAATATCAAGCCTCCCAGAAAACAACCAGTACCTGCATGGGACCTCAATTTTGTATTGGAAAAATTATCTCTTCCTCCCTTTGAGCCAGCAGCAGCCTCAGAGATGCAATTTCTATCATGGAAAACAGTTTTCTATTGGCAGTCACATCAGCAAGAAGAGTCTCGGAGATACAGGCACTCATGGCAGTACCTCCTTTCCTCATTTTTCATCAGGACAGAGTCTCTCTAAGAACAAATCCTTCTTTCATGCCAAAGGTGTCTCTAAATCAAGCTATTCACCTTCCTACTTTCTTCCCCAATCCTCAAAATACAGGGGAAAGACTGCTGCATACCTTGGACATACACAGGCAACTACGCTCCTACTTGGACAGAACTAAGGCCACCAGAAAATCTGACCAGCTGTTTGTGGCCTATGCTGCTGGAATACAAGGAAAAGCAATCTCCAAGCAAACAATTTCAAAATGGATTGGACACTGCATCAGATTCTGCTATTCTTACCATGGAAAAAGTGTGCCAGCCAATATTAGGCCACATTCCACCAGAGCTATAGCCACATCCACAGCTTTCCTAAGAGGAGTGGCTACAAAGGACATTCTAGAGGCTGCTACATGGAGCTCCGTGCATACATTTACCAAACACTACAACCTGCCTTTATACTCCAGATCCCGAGCAGGCTTTGCTTCAGCAGTCCTGCAGGGCATTTTAGCTACACCATCTTTTTCTTAGCTCCATCCACCCCCAGCTTGGCTATGGTATTCAACCCATATGTTATGACTGCAGTTGCATTCTTGAAGGACATAGTACAGTTTTGTACCTACCATAAATGTAGATGTCCGATAGATATGAAACTGCAGTCGGATTTTCCCTCCCTCCTTCCCCCCTTTTCCTTCATTTGGGTCCATTCCCCCTGTCCCTTTTAGCTGGGGGTATCTCCTATGGTGTATCTGTTTATTACTGTTGTGCATGTCTGGAATTGTTTATCCATTCACCAAATTTAGCCTTCCTAGGAGGGCACCTGGCATCTGGGGCAAGAAACACTGAAGAAGATGGTGTCGGCCGATGCCTTTATACTCCAGCCGTTGTGACGTCGGAGAGGAGGCGACACCAGCCGACGCCGGACCCAGACTTTGGAATTCGGCCGACCGACGGCTGCCTGAGGCAGGACAACCCATATGTTATGACTGCAGTTGCATATCTATCGGACATCTGCATTTATGGTAGGTACAAAACTGTACCTTTTCTCTTCCTGGGAGAGACGCCCCGAGAAAAGGACCAACCTAATGAACGGTCCCTTCTCAGGGAACCAAGCTACTTAGATCCACTTTGCAAAAGAGCACCGTCTGCTCACTCCTCTAGTACAGACAAGTGTGGTTCTCCTTTGCCCAAAAAGGATGGCCAAACAGCCACAGAGAACATGTCTGTGTTTTGTTCCTTAGCAGCTTCTCAAGGAGAAATAGCAGAGGGACCAAGAGAAAGTGATAAGCGGTCTGAGTTACTCAAAATAATCGAAGAAGAATTCACTCATCAGTGTCTGAAGTGAAGAAGAAGCTGGCTTCAAGACCAAATACTCCTGTACTACTTGTTTCTTCTTACAAATCAGGGAGAGTCCAAACAGCCAGAAACCTGGTCTAGGACTCTGTAAAAAAAAAAAAAAAGCTCCTGGCAAGAAGTAGAGAAGCCTTGCAAAGTCACTCTTGCCTCCTGACTTAAAATTAAAGATCTGAGGTAAAATGTTTCAGAGGCAACCTTGAAAAAACACTAGCCCTAGCCCTAAATTTTGACAGAAATGTTATACTTTCCCTCACAAGAAATGTTACAATGAAAGGTATTCCCCTGAAGAGCACTTATCTATCCATCCTTGAAGAAGTGTTAGCAGACTGTGAATCACTCAAAGCCTGCAGAGAAGAGTGCACTTTAACAGCAAGACATTTCTGAAGGTTTGGTGCCCTAATCACTTATTTTATACACATCTCCGTGAGTTGCTTAGCAGTTACAACACATGGAAGGTGCCCTAAAGGTTTGGAATCTGGCTGTTTGTCACATCCTTAACAGGCTACAACTCATGTAGCTTAGGCTATTGCAGCAGTGATGTAATGATGAACATCATGCACAAATACCTAACAGCAGGATGTTTACATCTACAAGGCATACATCTAAACAAATGGAAGAAAAACTTACAGCAGCACATGCAAGATGATGTCAACAAGAAAAGAAATGTTAGCTCGGATACAAAATACTGCATGATCTGATACAATTTCCAGATTCTTGCATACAAAGTTAAAAGTCTTAAGATTAGACAATGCTGGCATCAAAAAAAGCCTAAACAGTTTATCAGCAAAGCCACAAAAGAACTAAAGAAAGCATACTCGGCACTTAAGCTTACTATTGCTAAGTACATCATTCATATGTGCAAAGCAAAATATAGAGGTGGTAGTTCTTCAGCATTTGTGAGTGCTTCTTTAATGGAGTATGGTAATAAATATTGCCTTACCAGAAGTGAAGCAAAATCTACCCATAAATGGCATGGTTTACTTACCAGGGTGAAACCCAAGTGGGCAAGCTTCACTTAAAATTAAATAATCTGTTAATGGAAGCTTTTCATCTGGAAGTAGAGATAATTTTTAAACTACCTGATTTTTCCACCTTGCTGACAGAATCAATGATGACAGGTACAGCACACCTTTTCTACTTTTAAATACATTCTTCGGCAGTGATAACTGTGGCTTGCCACAACTAAATCTCAAACGATTCCACTTAGTCAATCAAACAGGAGCACTGAAGTCAATTTTTAGAAGCAGTGTGTTTTTAAAAGCCAATGACAGTTCTTACAAATTATGAGAATTATCCAAGCAGTAAATGCAAAAACAAATGTGGTCCACAAGTCAGGAATATAGAAAGCCATTGATGGTTCATTTTCCCCTAACCTCCACATCCTAGAACACTAGAAGAGGGGAGGGTGACAGCTTGAGACAGTGGCCATCATCCAGCAGATATTAGGAGATTTTGTTGCATCTAACACCTTTGCCCCACCACACCTCCAATGGCCAGAATGTATGGTGCAATGCCTGCTACACTGGCCTTTTGGGAGTCCAAGCATCTGCACTCCAGCAGTCCCAACTAAAATGGGTATTCCTTTGGCAGCCTCACTTCTCACCAACACTCACACACACAAGCACACACACATCTAGTACAGCAGATGCCATCCTGGGCCATTCACCAAGTGGAGCTCTTGTGAGACAACTGCGCCACCAACTTACCCCTGGAATGAGTATGTCAGCCTTGACCACTCACTCCCATTCCGCATTAGCTGGTTCCTCTACGACATGAACCACGACTCAAGCCCAAGTCTGCTAGAGAACAGAAGGGTCAGAACCTCAAAGGTATGTAGACAGAAAGGAAAGAATTAGCACTGCCAACTTCTTAAATGATAAAGCATCTTAAGACTTTGATACAAACAAAATCTTCATTACTCTATAAGCTTGCAAAATTTTCACTGATGACTGTCAGTGGAAGGAGCTGTAAACACTATAATATTAGAAACTAAAAGATTTGTCTTTTGCTTGCGTTTTATACAAAAGCATCACACAAGTATGGCGCCGTGGCGCAGGGGTAGCATTGTCGCCTCACAACAAGAGGTTCTCCAGTTCGATTCTCAACTGGAGTGCCTTCGGTGTGGAGTCTGCATGTCATCCCTGCGTCTGTGTGGGTTTCCTCCAGGTGGGTGCTCCAGTTTCCTCCCACATTACAAAGACATGCATCTGGAGCATTTCTCCCTGGGCATCCGCTAAAAATTGGCTTCATTCCAAGTTTCACTTTCCCAGTAAACAAATGTAAAATAAATAAACAAGTGTTGACACAGGTAGAATGAAGCATTATGTACCTGTAATTTTCCATTGGTGCTGTTTAGCTTACACAGCAGTCTAATTTTGTAGGCACGAAAACCCCAAACATTATGATTAGATGGAGAGACAGAGCCATCAAAAACTTAGAACACCAAAATGCTGCTCAGAAAATGCCTAACACCTCAAAAACATTGCTGAGATGAAAAAGACTTAATAAATTGTATCATCACTTTTGTCTCAATGGCACCAACATGTAGTACACACTACATTACCTTAGCCTAATGAGTCTGTGAAAGTTCAGGTGGGACTGACAACGGAGACTTCAACTGCTTGAACAACCATGCTAAAACAAAAGACAACAGTGCTCCCAGCACTAGCCTTTCCTCTTGGCTTCAAAACATCCTTGAAAAAACAGTACAAGCCTTTGACTACTGTAAGTCTCAACAGTTACTTGACTGAACAAATGAAGTTTAAGAAATTGCAACTAGAAAACTGGTATTTGGGTGAGTGTATTAGACTACCAACAGTCCCCTAAGGTACTGGAAATATCTCACAGGTCTGATTAGTAGCTCAGACCTTCATGATGAACTACGGACACTGTTTAATCAACAAGGCTGTGAGCTTATGGATGTACTTATTACAGGAAACACCAAACAAATGCACACTTTAGAAAAGGACATAGCCAAACTTGACAAATCTATTTTGGATGACTTGCTTTTCTGCCAAGTGTATGACAAACACATTTCGGTCTGAGTAGAACAAATTGCGAGAGAAGTTAATATCAAAAAGGAAAAGAAAATTGCCAGGGATAACAGGGATTATGATGACAAATGTGCTTATGTAATGAAATTCTTATAAAACGACAGACTGGGCATTTTCAGGCTCTTTTAGGGATTGCAGAAACTCAAAGGAGACTGGTGACTACTTATAAAGTGGATTCTCACAAATTAACATTATTGTGAGGAACTGGGATATTATCAAATTTAGTGGGAATATGGTGAACTTAGACAGTATTAAACCTTCCCTGGTGTTTAGAAAGGGTACATTTTTCAAAAATGTTTTAGAAATTTGTAATAACACCACTAATAAGAATTTGAGTAGAAAACCATAAAGTAAGTTTAAAGATGAAAGGTGCAATCAGTGTTCCTGCATTATGAATAATAATGATGAATGCAACAATTTGAATCTGAAATAACATCAGAAGGTACTTCAACTCTAAAATGAAAGGAATTATTTATATTTCTTGCTGTTAAGATATGCAAGACACACATATATCTCCTTGAATGGCTGCATGAACATAAATCAGATATCAAAAATATAAAGCTTAACAATGCCTTAACCAGATAGATAAAGGAGAACCCAAACCACTGTTTTTGTTTCAAGGGCTTGGTGAGGGTTAATATTAGCCCAAGGGGAGAACCTTGGAAAGACTGTTTACAAAGTAGTTAACTATTTTGGCAGTTAAAATATAGATCTTTCCTGGTTTACATGAAATAATGTCAATCAACGCATTTTAAAACTAAAATCATTTACGTTATAATGTTAAATAAACTGCAAGTGTAGATAACTATAGTATTTTTGTACACAGACACATTTCAATTGCTATGTATTAGTGATTACTGGTATCAAATCATGTGACTATTTTATTTAAAAATATTTGTTCCTGAATTTATTAGTACTCTGATAAATTCTTGTGTTACTATTAAGAAGAAAGTGCTAAATTTTACCAAATCTTTTCCATCTCAAGTGTGCATTTTAGGTGTATGGCATTTTTCTGAGCAGCATGTTGGTGTTCTAATTTTTGCAGGCATTTCCTCTTAGTTGCCAAGCCAAAGGTACTTACAACAACAAGGCTAAGAGTGCCACAATTGAGCATTCTCACAAAATTCTAGACACATGCCACTTGTTCCAAGTTTTCAATGCCAAAATGTCTACCAAAACTGCACTTTTGGACTTCCAAGATGGCTGCACATTGAGTAATAGCTTAATTCTGGCTCTCCCAGTCTGAAAACAGAAACTTAGAAGAGAAAGCCAGTGAAACTAGATTTCTGGGTAAATTTCAGTAACTAACTAGTAAGTGCACTGTCTGGATGTCAGGAAAAAAGATACACAAAGGACCTGGAGGAAAATCAGCTACAAAAGGTGAGGAAAAAAACACAGACTGGGAAAGTACTGCAGTTATTCTGCAAGCAGTACAAGTTCCAGACATGACTTCCAGTAACCTAGTGGAAAGTATAAAGCAATTGCACACATAACTGGTTAAAATAAACAAAACACTGATGGAGTATATCAACACAAACAATAAAAAAGTGGGAAAAATGGAAGAAGCTTTAAAAAGATATCCAGATAAGGTGACAAAACTGCAAAACTCAGATGCTGAAATGAAGAAACGACTGGCTGAATATGAGACTGCACAAGAAGACATGTTTCAAAATATAACAGACTGAAAGGTCAGAGCACGTAGGGAAACACATGAGATTTTCTGCTGTAACAGAGAAGCTGGAAGGAACAGACTGCATTAATTTTATGAAAGCACAAACTAATAAATTGACTTGTATTCCACAACAGGAATTGTTAAATGAAAGGGCACACACTGTGTGTAAGCTTCAAATTTGGTTAATAGAAAACAACCAGGACCTTTAATAGTAAAGATGCAGTCTTATTGGCAGAAGGAGTTGACTCTGACAAAACTGTCCAAACAATTAACAGATGCCCAGACAAACTTGTTAAATAAAACAAAAAAAAACATGGCTAAGCCTCGGACTAAACTCTTAGTTTATTAAGGTGAAGCGGTTTTTGTTTATAGATTCATAAACTTCATCAGCCCAAATAATTAAATGCTAAAACAGTTATTTAAATATCATACAAATGTCCCTCCTAAGAAGGAAATGTCATAATTAAAATACAACAAGCAAATTTAAAGTTACATACCACATACACATCTACAAAAACAAGTACTAAATGCTGCTTTTGTTAAATTCCTTAAAAGTTGTTAAAAATATATTAGTAAAAATTATTGTATATCAAAGAATTAGCCTACATGAAATTATAAGCTGATGATAAAACAATGCTAAAATTCCTTATTCTACCTGAGCAGTGCTTTTAATTTTAGTATGTTGTTGATCGCACAATAATCATTAAGCCCAGGTCAGACATAAGAATATAAAGATAAAGTACAGTTTTGTACCTACCATAAATGTAGATGTCCGATAGGTATGCATCTGCAGTCATCACATATGGGTTGTCCTGCCTCAGGCAGCCCTTGATCGGCGTTCAAAGTCTGGGTCCGGGGACGGCTGATGTCGCCCTTTCCCCGACGTCAGAGCGTCTGGGGTATAAAAGCGTCAGCCGACACCATCTTCCTCAGTTTTTCTTGCCCCAGATGCCCTCTAAGGAAGGCTAAATTTGGAGAAATGCAATAAAAATCTAAACATGCACAAAAATATATAAACAAATACACCATAATAGATCCCCCCAGCTAGCTATTAGTGGGGTAAGTACCCAAGAATACCACAGAGGGGAAGGAGGGAGGGTAAACCTGACTGCAGATGCATACCTATCGGACATCTACATTTATGGTAGGTACAAAACTGTACTATGTCCTTCAAGGATGCATCTGCAGTCATCACATATGGGTAGAATACCATAGCCAATCTGGGGGTGGAGGAACTAAGAAAAGGATGGTGTAGCTAAAATACCCTGCAGGATAGCTGTAGCAAAGCCTGCTCTGGATCTGGAATATAAAGGTAAATTGTAATGCTTGGCAAATGTATGCACGGAGCTCCATGTGGCAGCTTCTAAAATGTCCTTGGTAGCCACCCCTCTTTAGAAGGCTGTGGCTCTCGTGGAATGAGGTCTAATGTTAGCTGGTACAGTCTTTCCATGAAAGGAGTAACAAAAGCGAATGCAATTTCCTATCCATCTTGAAATTGTCTGTTTGGAAATTGCTTTTCCTTGTGTACCAGCAGCATATGCTACCAACAGCTGGTCAGTTTTTCTGAAACCTTTAGTTCTGTCCAAGTAGTAGCGCAAATGTCTGTGAATGTCCAGGGTGTGCAGTAGTTTCTCCCCTTTGTTTTGTGGATTTGGAAAGAAGGTAGGCAAGTGAATAGCTTGGTTTAATGAAACCCTGGATACACCTTTGGCATAAATGTAGGATTGGTTCTCAATGAAACTCTGTCCTGATGAAAAATAATGAATGGCTGTACTGCCATCAGGGCCTGCAACTCCGATAATCTTCTTGCTGAGGTTATGGCCAGAAGGAAGGCAGTCTTCCATGAAAGGTACTGTAGATCTGCAGATGCTGCTGGTTCAAATGGAGGCAGTGTTAGTTTTTCCAACACGAAGTTAAGGTCCCAAGCAGGTAGAGGTGGTTTCCGTGGAGGTTTGATGTTTTTGATTCCTCTTAGAAACTGTCTTAGGAGAGGAGGAGAGAAGACAGGTGGATCAGTATTGTACTCTGCTGAAATTGCTGAAGCATGAATTTTAATGGAAGAGTAAGACAGACCATTGTGGAACATTTCTGCCAAATATTCCAGGATATGTGCCATGCTCATCACTGTCGCATCTAGGCCCTTTGTGGTGTTCCAAATGAGAAATCTTTTCCATTTTGCTGAATATGCCTTTCTTGTGGAAGAGGCGTGACTTCCATAATAATATCCTTCACTCTCTGGGATAGCTTATCCTGAGGCGGAGTCAAGGTATTCTCCAGGCTGTTAGTTGCAAGGTTTTCAGGTTGGAATGTAGAGTTTTGTAACTGTGCTGTATCAGTAGCAGTGGCCATAGAGGAAGAGGCCATGGTTTCGTACGTGACATGCTCCTTAGCAGTGGGTACCAGTGCTGTCTTGGTCAGTCCGGAGCTATCAGAATCACTTTTGGCTGCTCTGTCCTGATCTTCAGTAACACCTTGGTCATTAATGGGATAGGTGGAAATGCATACACTGTTAGATTTCTCCAGCTGAAAGAGAGGGCATCCATTTTCCACGCTTGTGGGTGGTATGTCCTTGAGCAGAATTTCTTCAGTTGATGATTGTGGGGGGATGCAAATAGATCTATGTCCGGCCTCCCCCAAGATTGTGTTATCTGTAGAAAGATGTCTGGGTGCAGCATCCATTTGTGCACATCCATGATATTTTTGCTTAAGCTGTCCGCCAGTGTATTGTCTTTCCCTGGCACAAACTGAGCTTGCAGCTGTATATTGAGTTTCAAGGAAAGATCCCATAGTTTCACTGCCAGTCTGCAAAGAGGATAGGAATGGGTACAGATTTCGCCTTTTCCTCAAATTTCTTTAGGACCTCTTGAGCAGTGGAACCAAGTAACTTTTGCTTTTCCAGTGGAGCATCCAAAAGCTTAGCTTTAACATGGTCTGGCAGAGATTGTTCCTTCAGCCAAGCATGCCTACGTGATATATACACCTGTCATTGCTGACCTACATGAAGCTTCCAATGCATCATAAACACACTGCAAGAAATGGTTGCTAACCTGCTGGGAGTTATGTACCAGATCCTGAAGGGATTTGCGATCAAGGGTTCAGTAGAAGACAGTTTCTTATGCATTTCTTCTAACAAATACTCTTGGTACTGTATCATATGAAATTGACAATGTAATGCCCTCTATGGAAAAGAGTGGCAGAAGTATACACTTTTTTTTTACCCCATCTCTCTAAAGCCCTGGACTCCTTTGCAGGGAGTGGGTTCTTAGTAGTAACAGCTGCAACCTTTAGGGCCCTGGGAAATAGTTTCAGGATCAGCAGAGTGGGCCTTGTAAAGAAAATTATGTGAGTCCAGAACCCTGTAATACCTATCGGGTTTAACAGGAGCCGGAGGCAGAGTGTCAGGGGTCATACTAGAGTCAGAGTACACATCATCAATGACATTTAAAACAGGAGGAATAGCCAAAGGTCTATGCTGAGGTAAATGTAGAAAAGGTCTTAGTCTTTTCCTGGAATCAGAATATTCCTGGCCCTGCCATTTGAAATGCTCTCTCATAGAGTGAAGGGTCTCCCCGAAGGAAAGCTCTTCAGGAGGGGAGGCTGAGGGGATAGATTCCTCTGCATCTGAATCCTAAGAGGCCGTGGTGAAAAAAGCCTCCTCCTGGTGAGTCCAGTGATCCGAGCCATCAGAGGCCTCCTCTGAGGAGAGGGATCAGGGGTCTACCTGGGCCTTTTGTCTAGAGGGGTTGGGAGCCCCTGTCCAGACAGGGGCTGAGAGCCCCTGATTAAAGAGATAGGTCCTCTGCCAAGGTTAGGATCTGGGAACTAGAAGAGGGGTCCCTGAGGGGGTCCCGATAAAATCATTTACGTTATAATGTTAAATAAACTGCAAGTGTAGATAACTATAGTATTTTTGTACACAGACACATTTCAATTGCTATGTATTAGTGATTACTGGTATCAAATCATGTGACTATTTTATTTAAAAATATTTGTTCCTGAATGTATTAGTACTCTGATAAATTCTTGTGTTACTATTAAGAAGAAAGTGCTAAATGTTATCAAATCTTTTCCATCGCAAGTGTGCATTTTAGGTGTATGGCATTTTTCTGAGCAGCATTTTGGTGTTCTAATTTTTGCAGGCATTTCCTCTTAGTTGCCAAGCCAAAGGTACTTACAACAACAAGGCTAAGAGTGCCACAATTGAGCAGCCTGACAAAATTCTAGACACATGCCACTTGTTCCAAGTTTTCAATGCCAAAATGTCTACCAAAACTGCACTTTTGGACTTCCAAGATGGCTGCACATTGAGTAATAGCTTAATTCTGGCTCTCCCAGTCTGAAAACAGAAACTTAGAAGAGAAAGCCAGTGAAACTAGATTTCTGGGTAAATTTCAGTAACTGACTAGTAAGTGCACTGTTTGGATGTCAGGAAAAAAGATACACAAAGGACCTGGAGGAAAATCAGCTACAAAAGGTGAGGAAAAAAACACAGACTGGGAAAGTACTGCAGTTATTCTGCAAGCAGTACAAGTTCCAGACATGACTTCCAGTAACCTAGTGGAAAGTATAAAGCAACTGCACACATAACTGGTTAAAATAAACAAAACACTGATGGAGTATATCAACACAAACAATAAAAAAGTGGGAAAAATGGAAGAAGCTTTAAAAAGATATTCAGATAAGGTGACAAAATTGCAAAACTCAGAGGCTGAAATGAAGAAACGGCTGGCTGAATATGAGACTGCACAAGAAGACATGTTTCAAAATATAACAGACTGAAAGGTCAGAGCACGTAGGGAAAAACATGAGATTTTCTGCTGTAACAGAGAAGCTGGAAGGAACAGACTGCATTAATTTTATGAAAGCACAAACTAATAAATTGACTTGTATTCCACAACAGGAATTGTTAAATGAAAGGGCACACTGTGTGTAAGCTTCAAATCTGGTTAAAAGAAAACAACCAGGACCTTTAATAGTAAAGATGCAGTCTTATTGGCAGAAGGAGTTGACTCTGACAAAACTGTCCAAACAATTAACAGATGCCCAGACAAACTTGTTAAATAAAACAAAAAAAAACATGGCTAAGCCTCGGACTAAACTCTTAGTTTATTAAGGTAAAGCGCTTTTTGTTTGTAGATTCATAAACTTCATCAGACCAAATAATTAAATGTTAAAACAGTTATTTAAATATCATACAAATGTCCCTCCTAAGAAGGAAATGTCATAATTAAAATAGAACAAGCAAATTTAAAGTTACATACCACATACACATCTACAAAAACAAGTACTAAATGCTGCTTTTGTTAAATTCCTTAAAGGTTGTTAAAAATATATTAGTAAAAATGATTGTATATCAAAGAATTAGCCTACATGAAATTATAAGCTGATGATAAAACAATGCTAAAATTCCTTATTCTACGTGAGCAGTGCTTTTAATTTTAGTATGTTGTTGATCGCACAATAATCATTAAGCCCAGGCCAGACATAAGAATATAAAGATAACTGCCGCATTAACTCGGCTTTTTCCAAATGCAACATCCATTGGCCTCTTCTAAGTTCTTCATTTACTTGCTGAATACCACAAAATTCAAAACTCTGACCATTGTACATATGCACATGCTTGGCGAGGGCATTAGTTAAATAAAATTTTCTTATAGCATATTGATGCTCATATACCCTATCTTTTAGGGCTCTAGTGGTTTTTCCTATGTAATAAGCAGGACACTGCTTATATGTAGCCACATAAACCACTGCTTTGGAATTACAGTTCAGCCGGGTGGGAGGATGGCATAGTGGTTAAAGTGTTCACCTTATAGGCGCAAGATGCAGGGTTTAATTCTCACATGGGGTAACTGGCTAGGCTTAAAATGGCCTACAAGGGCAGTTGGTCTAGTACTAATCTATGAACCTATGATGTATTTTGTATTTATTACCATTGACTTCCACATACTGCCCTTGGTACATGAATTTACAAAAACTGCACATACCACATTTTTTCATTCCTTGCCCTTTTGATTTTGTCCAACTACCCATTTCAAGGAGTGTTTTCAAAATTTTACCTCTTCTTGCTATCGTTTTTACCCCATCTTTAAACGTATCCCTTATAGATACTTTCTCTTCAATTATTCTCAAAATTTTTTGAAATTATTGCTTGAATTTCATAAAATTGTGTATTAAATGCTGTAATAAAGGTAGCCGTATAATCAATGTCATTACTTTTTCTTAAACAAGGGACTAGGGGAACCATTCTGATAAAAGATTGGTGTAAAATGACCACTGTTTCTTTTGTGTTTAACCTCAGTGAAAAGCTCCTGTAGTATTCGTTTCGGATAACCCCTACTCATAAACATTTCCATTAAATACCTGCATTCTTCAATAAAATCAGAATTCTCACTCACCATCTTAGCGGCCAGGACAAATTGCCCTTTTACAACTGCCTTCTTGTTGGACATAGGATGGGAGCTCGTAAAATGCAGAAAAGAATTGGAATAAGTAGGTTTTCTATGCACTTTGGCAACAAACCTTCTATTCCTTCTGTCCTTACTGAGGCTAACAGCCAGATAATTAATTTCCTGCTCACCAATCATGTGAGTAAATTGTACGTAATGTGCAGTGTTGTTGATGTAAACCAGGAATTCATCTGCCATTTGTTGGCTGCCATTCCATAGGCTGAATAAATCATCCAAATAGCGTAAATATAACACAATGTTATTGGCATAAACACCACCCAAGATGCACCGCTTTTCCCAACCTAACATTACCAAATTAGCAAAGATAGTGCCACAAGGTAAGCCCATCGCAACACCCACTTTTTGAAGATAGTAATTGTCGTTGAACATTATAAAGTTGTTTGTGAGTACTATCTCAAACAAGTAAACATACAAGTTAATTTCTACCTATGGCACCCCCTGTTCAGATAAAAACTGTTCTATTTCTCGAATACTTTCCTGTTGAGGTATGACTGAAAAAAGTATTTAATATTAACCATTAAAAACAACACCTCATCCATGCACTCGGTAGAGTTGATCAGACTAAGGAAGTGCCATGAATCCTTGCATATTTAGACTTGTCCTTCCAAAAACTTCTTAAGCCTACTTCTAAGAATTTTGCACAAGCATTCATTATTGAGTTGTGACCATCTACTACTGGTCGCAAGGGTGGGTTGGTTACATCCTTAAGTATCTTGGGAATGCCAAAAGCATATGCCCTGTTTCATGCTACTAATGTTCGGAGAATAAAATTGGTAACTTAGAAACTGACAAATGTGGGATTACAAAGCAATAATTATACTTGTGAAACATGGAAGAATAGGAGGATTTAGAAATATTGGACTTTTGTGGTGCTTGTTAAACATGCAGGAGATTCTAAAACATATGCCCTACTTCATGTCATTAATCTTTGGAAAAGCACTTGGGAGAGGGAAAGAGGAGGGAGAAAGTTAACAGTAAGTAAAAAAAATGTTCTTCTTAATGGTACTCCTTTATTGGTGCATAGCTTTCTTTGCAAGCTATGAAGTAAAGTTTTTTTTTTCAGTTAATTTTAAATATAATAGGGATATAAACATAAACAGGTGCTTTTGTTTTGTTTTTTTTTGTTTTGTTTTCTCCCTTCCTCACTCTTTCTCCTTGTTCAGTTTTAAGAAATGTAAGCACTGCAACATTAAAAAAAAAGAAAGCAAGAGAGAGAAATGGTCTGGTTAAGACAGCATGACAAAAGAAAAATTAGCGCTTTTTCTAATACTGGCATAAGGAAATGACTGGGTCAAGGCCTTTGCCTTAGAACTCCCTGCTGTGGGAGTGGTGAAGGGCCACTGCTTAGTTTTTCGCTGGTCTAACTGGTCTGTCCCTGCAAGGTCTCCCTTGAGCCTGTCTATTGGGGGCTGGAAAAGACCAGTGCTTAGAGGGAAAGTTTCTGCTGAATCTGGGAGGTTGAACTTGGAGGAAGTATTTTAGTGTTTGCATAGATTTATCTTTATCCTCCATCTTTCTGATGACCTCCTCTGATTTTAATCCAATCAAACGGTCTTTATCCAGGGGGGCATTAAGTAGTCTAGATTTTACATGATCAGGCTGTGGCTGTTCTTTTAGCCATGCATGCCTCCTAATGACTGAACCTGCCACAGCGGCCCTACTTGAGGCTTCTAGGGCATCGAATCCGCAGTGCAGGGAGTGTTTAGCTACTTGAGAAGAAGAGTGCAGAAGATCTGCTAACTCCATGGAAGTATTAATGTCAGGTAAAGATGAAATTTTTTGTTTCATAAGTTCCAAGGTGTGCTGTTGATATTTGAGCATATGGAACTGGCAGTTAAGAGCTCTAATAGCTAAAGTTGAGGAGGTATACACCTTCTTACCCCATCTGTCTAGAGCTCTTGAGTCCTTATCAGAGGGAATTGGGTTTTTTTGATGAGCTAGCCTTGGCCCCTTTGGGCCCCTGTATGATGACCTCTGGGTCTGCTGCAGGGTTTTTAAACAAATATTTATCTGAATCAGGCACTCTGTAGTACCGGTCAGGTTTTCTAACAGCAGGGATACGGCGTCAGGGGTGAGGCTAGACTCATTGAAAACATCATCCACCACATCCAGAATAGGAGGGAAGGCCAAGGGTCTGTGCTGAGGAAGGTCTAGAAATTCTTTTAGTCTTTTCTTAGACTGAGGATAATCTTGGGCTTCCCAGTGGAAATGCTCTCTGAGTGTGTGTAGGGTTTCCCCAAATGAAATATCCTCAAGGCAGGAGGCAGAAGGAATGGGTTCCTCTGCATCAGAATCCTCAAAGGAGGTGAGAGGTTGCTGTTCCTCATCTGAATCAAGGTAGTCTGAAATTTCAGAATCCAGTTCTGTGTGAACTTCAGAAAAAGTATCCTTTTTCTTTTAGAAGGAGTGGTATTGGCTACCCCTGATGAAAGTGATGAGGTCCTCCACCATTTTCAGTAACTGCATCTGAGGCAGTGGAGGAGGAGTAAGATGGCGACTACAGACAGGTTTCTTAGGGGTGGTCTTACTTTTAGACCTTAATAAAAATCCATTTGTCATTGGGATGTGGTAGTTAGAGGCGAAGACGTTGGTTTTTGCCTTGAATCGGTTATGCAAAGAACCTCCTCGGAAGCCGGTGCCTGCATAGCGGCTCCAGACCCAACTGAAGCAGAGACAACCAAAGGATAAGATGATGAAGCATTCCCCGGCGGCAACCCGGACTCCGAAAGGGTCTCCGTAGAGGCCTGCGAAGGAAACGAGTCAGGCATCAGGGGCTGTGCCTCGATGAATTTTTGAGAACTAACGACTTGCTTGTGGGACAGGTTGACACAAGGCTTAAGTTTGTGTGGTCTGTCCCTTTCTTTAGCTTTTCATTTTTTGGGAATATCCACAGACTGATGACCGACGGATGCCATTTTGTAATGCGAGGAACTACTTCGGAAATGCCTGGCTACAAATTCAGCTCTACGGTGAATAGTCCTAGAACTGAAAAGTGTGCAGAACTGATAACAGGGACATCGTGGTCTAGGCCTAGACAAGTAATGCACAAGGTATGGAAGTCTTGATGTGGTATTTGTTTTCCTCAGTGGAGACAATTACTGACTTTTTTTGGACATTGGTTAATGCAAGAAAAAGGTCCCCAATGGGGTACTTAGCTTTAGTCGTTTTCAGAGGCAACTTCCACTCTGGCAACGATCGACTGGCACACACGCAAACTGCTTTTGCTTCGGGCTTCACAGCAAGAAAGACTGATGTAATGGTGCCGGCTGCTCTCCTTTATACCACTGACAACCTGACGTCAGTCCACAGGTGTTAGCGGCCAGCACAGGGGAAAAGCTTTAATCTGGTATTCAGGCCGACCAAGAGCTGCTCAGCAGGGATAACCCCAAAAGTAATGACTGCAACAGTGAAACAAGAAGAACATCTAAGCCAGCACGGTAATGGAGAAAAGAGATTTTGAAGATAGGGATGACTGCAATTAGGGATACAGACATTAGGCAAGAGGGGGCTGGAATTTATTGAAGAAAACTGGCAAATGCTCCAAGGTATTGGGAGCAAATAACTAGAAAGAGAAAGGTAACAGAATGGGAAGATGTGAAGAATTTATTTGGACTGCAGTTTAGAGATTGCCTTCCCAATCGAGGATTGATATCAGATGATATCAGAGTATAACCAAAGAGAAATAAATAGAAGGGTCTTAAAAGACCAGCACTGGTAGACGTTTTAATAGAATCAAGAACAGAAGCTGCAGTTAAAAAGGAATAATTAGCACAGCATACAAAATACTGCATGACAACTATAAGAATCAATCAGAGGAGCTTAGAAAGGATTGGGAAGAGAGACTGGATAAGAATTCACAAAGAGACAACGGGGGGATATATGTATATCTTCCAGATATGCATCAAAGTCAAGAAGATTTAAGATCTTTGCTTGGAAGTGTTTACACTGGTATTTTTATATTCCCAAGTAGAATCCAAAGAATGTTTTCCTCCGGTAGACAGCAAATGTTGGAGGTATGATGAGGAAGAAAGAGGTAACTGGGAACATACTTTCTGGGAGTGTAATGAGTTGGCAGACGTCAGAAATACTGTGTGAACAATCTGGTGTAACTAAGGAAATGATCTTTTTCAGCTATGATACAGAATTGGAATTGCCTAGACATACGTAAGGCCTTGTGGTGTCTAATTACGGTTGCTGCAAAAAAAAGCATTACTAGAAAAAGGAAATCAAATTCTACACCAACTTTACTAGTAGTAGTGAATATAGTAACATAGATAACGCAACTGAAATTGACATCTTAAGAAAAGGGAAAGAGCAAAATTACAGTTGTGAACACTTACCATAAATGTAGATGTTCGAGTGTATTCACTGTTGCAGTCATTACATTTGGGTTATCTGCCTGCAGGATGCCCTCGATCGGTCTGATTAACAAAGTCTTGGGTCCTGCGTCGAATGCTGTCCCGTCTTCCTTGATGTCAAGTCGTCAGGGGTATAAAACATGCAGCCGACGTCATTACATCAGTTTTTCTTGCCCCAGATGTCAGGTGCCCCCCTAATGGGGAGCAAATAAACATGAAAACACCGTAGTGCTGTCCGTCTTTACCATTAGTTGTCCTGGAAGAATGTAGTCCTTGAAGGCTGTCAGAGCATTCTGTACAGCTAACATTTCTTTTTGACTGATATGCATGTGCATTTGATTTGGGTTCCATTTGCCCTGAATGCACTTCTCTGCCAGGTGAACCCCCCCATGCATAGTCTGATGCATCTGTAGTTAGGGTTTGGACGGTAGATGGTAGTGTGAATGGTAATCCCTTGTTTTGGCGGCAAGCTTCTGCCCACCATAGGAACTCCAGGCGTAGGCAAGGTATGATAGGAATCATTGTTTCCAGGCTGTGACAATGTTGACTCCATAGACCTTTTAGGTACCACTGTAGTTTCCTCATATGCAGTCTTGCATATGGAATTAGAAGAATGCAGGAGGCCATGAACCCCAAGGCTTGCAGTATTTGTCTTGCAGATAGCAGGGTTTATGTGGCCATTTGTATGAAGTAAGTTACCAAATGATTTTGCTTCTTTGGCGTGAGGAAAGCCATCTGGGCAGTTGTATTCAAGCTTGCACACAGGAATGTAATCTGTTGACAGGGTACCAGTTGTGATTTCTTTTCATTTATGGTGTACCCTAGACATGTTAGAACCCTTTATACAAACGCCAGATGATTTATGGCCTGGTTTTCTGCCTGAATTAGACAATCGTCCAGGTATGGATACATTTGAATATTTCTTTGCCTGCAAAATGCAATAACTGGAGCCAGGCACTTTGTGAATACCCTGGGTGCAGTAGACAAGCCAAAGGGCAATGCAGCGAACTGATAATGCAAGTAGCCTGCTTTGAAGCGTAGGTATCTTCTGCAAGATTCCCTGATTGGGATGTGCAGGTATGCTTCTTTTAAATCTAGAGTTGCCAACCAGGCGTCTTTGCCTAGAATAGGTAGTAAATGGTGAAGAATCAGCATCTTGAATTTTGGAATCTCCAGAAAGGTGTTTAGAGTAGAGAGATCCAGGATTGGACGCCATGATTTGTCTTTTCTGGGTACCAGGAAAAGCCTTGAACAGAAACCTTGTCCTTTTTCCTCTTCTGGCACCAGTTGAATAGCCCCCATGCTTAGGAGAGAAAGTACTTGTTTTTGAGCCTCTGCCCACTGATTCGGGGGCAGGTCTGGACACCCGTTTGGTGTTGGCAATGTGTGAAAATGAAATCTGTATCCCTGGGACACTATATTTAAAACCCATTTGTCCTGGGTTATGAGTTTCCAGTTCTTTGCATGAAGAGCAATCTTTCCCCCCAAAGGGGCGGTTGAAAGATAAATGCTTGGTAATTTTAACAGGAAGTCATTGAGACTGTTTACTGTAGGGGGGGGTGTCTTGGTATTTCCAGATTTGGAAGTGGAGGCCCCCCCCACTGCTTAGCTCTGACAGTACCCTGGGACTGAAACCTGGGGTTTTTGCTGTGTCTGGGTTTGGCTTCAGAGGATCTGGAAGGGTCTGGAAAGGTCCAATTCTTAGTAGGCCAATGCCTACTAAATCTTGGAGGTTGCACTTGTAATAAATCTTTAACAGTTTGCATAGATTTAGCTTTATCTTCCATCTTTTTTAGAACTTCTTCAGCCTTATTGCCAAACAGGCGGTCCTGATTTAAAGGAGCATCCAACAATTTAACTTTAACATGATCAGGCAAAGATTGCTCCTTAAGCCAAGCATGCCCTCTAAGCACAGACCCAGTAACAGCAGCCCTGCAGGAGGCCTCTAAAGAATCAAAACCACATTCCAAAGTATGTTTTTCAACTTGTTAAGCAGAATGTATTAAATCCTGTAAATCTTTATTTTCCACACACTCAGGAATCAACATCATTTTCTGTTTAAGCAGTCCAATAATATGCTGTTGATATTTTAACATATGAAATTGGCAGTTTAATGCTCTGATTGCCAAGGTCGCAGAAGTATAAACCTTTTTACTCCATCTATCCAGCGCCCTGGAATCTCTATCCGAAGGGGTAGGATTTTTAGCAGTAGAAGCCTTAATGCCCTTGGGCCCCTGAGAAAAGGTTTCCAGATTTGCAACAGGGCTTTTGAAAAGGAACTTGTGGGACTCAGGAACCCTGTAGTATCTGTCAGGTTTACTAGGAGCCGGAGGCAAGGAATCGGGGGCCAAACTGGATTCCGAGAACACATCATCAACAATGTCTAGTACAGGAGGTATAGTCAAAGGCCTATGCTGAGGTAGAAGCAGAAAATCCCCTAAGCCTCTTTTTTGAATCAGAAAATTCCTGGCTTTCCCAGTGGAAATGCTCCCTTAAAGCATGTAAAGTTTCCCCAAAAGAAAAGTCCTCAGGAGGGGAAGCAGAGGGAATGGAGTCCTCTGCATCAGAATCCTGATAAGTAGGTATGAACAAATCCAGGTCATTAGAAGAGTAAGAAGAAACAGAATCCTGATCAGAAGATTGATAATCAAGTTCAGCCCTAGGCCTCTTACAGGGGGGGCAGTTGACTACCCCTGATTAGAGAAATTAGATCTTCAGCCATTTTTATCATTTGATTTTTAGGCATAGGGGCCTGAACACGTGGCCTGGGCATCGGTTTTTTTTAGACATGGATGGAGATTTAGGCCTTAGGAATGAAGGCAGTGTCAATTTAATATGCAAGTCAGTAGGCCTGAATACACCCTCAGAAGCCAGTGCCCTGCACAGCAGCTCCGGACCCATCCAAGGTAGAGACATCCGCAGGTTCCACAGGTGAAGCATCTCGCGGCATACCGGACTCTGAATGGGTCTCAGTAGAGGCCTGCGTATCAGAAGTAGCGGATATTAGGGGCTGCGAAAGCACCTCACTGAGTACCGAACTGGCGACTGGCTTAGGAGAAGCGTTGTCAGCAGCTTTGGACTTCGGCAGCCTGTCTCTGTCTTTATCCTTGCGTTTTTGTGGAATTCCGGTAGTTGGAAGGCTAACCAATGACATTTCTGGATAACTAAACCGAGAACCAAAATAATTAGAGGCAAAAATGTACTGACAACAGATAGTGCACTGATTAAATAAAGCACAAAACCGACATCAAGGTACGTCATGGTCAGGGCCTAGGCAAGGAATACAGTACGAATGAAAATCTTTATGAGGTATTTGCTTTCCACAAGTAATGCATTTATTAACTTTTACTGACATCGGTAAGGAGCAAGAAAAAGTTTCCCCAATGGGGTACTTAGCTTTTAGTTGAAGACTTCGGCTCTGAAACTCGAAAATGAAAATTTCAGGAGTCGGCCAACCGGCACTTGAGAACTGCTTCTGCTTCGGGCATCGCACGGCAAGAAAGACTGATGTAATGATGTCGGCTGCATGTTTTATACCCCTGACGACCTGACATCATGGAAGAAGGGACAGCATCTGACGCAGGACCCAAGACTTTGTTAATCAGGCCAACTGAGGGCAACCTGCCAGCAGATTACCCAAATGTAATGACTGCAACAGTGAAACAGAAGAACATCTACACAGGAAAAAAAAATGGGAATTGTGGGAACATTATATGCAAAGGAGGAATGAGGTTTAAAAGAAGGAAGGAATTGAATGAACTATGTAATACTTAATTGACAACTGGATATATCTATAAGTGATGTATAATGTTTGCAACTACAGTTGTCTCAACATGGTCTGCAATGCATAATGTTTGCAGCTAAAATTGTATTAATGTGGGTTGTTTTTCATTTATACAAATGTAAGACTGCCTATGCCATATGTGATAATTTAATAAAGATGTTTTTTGTTCAAAAAACTAAACTTTTGGAGCTCATATGCATTGTCAATTAAAAATGTGAGGACTTCAAAAACAAGCTGTAGTACACCAAAGGGCTTTGTTGTTCTTTTAACATATACATAAAAACAGAATTCCTCCAACTTACAATCTATAAGAGGAAACTTTAAACAACAAATGCTACCTAAAAGTTAATGTCCCTGCAGTAGTACTATTGTTTCCCTTTTACTAACTGCACATTATTAAATTGTATCTTCCAAAATAAACATCATTTATAACCACAGGAGTGTTGAGTGACTTAACTGCATCTAAAGGCTGACCAATTTATGACTGCAAAAGATATAAAGGCAGGCTACTGACAATGTTAGCTAGTGTGAACCTGTTGGTGATAGTGGTGGGTACATTATATTGCACACTGTTTTTACATTACTCCAGTGGTAACTTGCATAATATTTATTTTATGCTGACTGAACATAATTAATGACTGTGTGGAGTTATTTTTGCTTCGATTGCCTCTGTAAAGGGCCTCTAGGTCAGTTGGAATAATCTGGTTAACAAGTAATAAATAAATAATAAGCTGCTTAAAAGAGCCTACTCAAACACAGTACCACCATGACTGTGTCACAGTTATGGAAAGGTGAGAAAGTACAGTTGTGTACACTTACCATAAATGTAGATGTTCGAGTGTATTCACTATTGCAGTTATTACAGTTGGGTAATCTGCTGGCAGGTTGCCCTCAGTCGGCCTGAATTACAAAGTCTTGGGTCCTGCGTCGGTTGCTGTCTCCTCTTTCATGACATCAGGTCGTCAGGGGTATAAAAGATGCAGCCGACGCCATTTTCTTTAGTTTTTCTTGCCTCCGATGTCAGGTGCCCCCAAAAAGGTAGCAAAAAAATATATATATGTATGTATATATATATATATATATATATATATATATATATATATATATATATATATATCCACATGCATCAATATAAACTTTACCTTCATCTACAAGCAAATACACCACATAGGTTGTAGAAGATAGAGAAGGAAAGATAAACTCCAGAATGACAGGGGAATGGCGGGAGGGTAACCTGGACTGCAACAGTGAATACACTCGAACATCTACATTTATGGTAAGTGTACACAACTGTACTATATTCTTCATGTTTCACTGTTGCAGTCATTACATTTGGGTAGAATCCCAAAACTATGGTTGGGGGGCTGGAGCTAAACAGCGTTAGGAGCGGCGATAAGGCCCTGCAGAACTGCAGTGGCAAAGCCTGCTCTGGATTTAGAGTAAAGAGGCAAATGATAATGCTTTGTAAACGTGTGAACAGAACTCCAAGTAGCAGCCTCTAGAATGTCTTTGGTTGGTACTCCCCTTAGAAAGGCTGCTGAAATAGCTGCAGCTCTGGTGGAATGAGACCTAATGCCCTTGGGCATAGGTTTAACATGGTGTAAGTAGCAGAAACGGATGCAGTGAATTATCTACTTTGAAATTGTCTCCTTTGAAATAGCCTTGCCCTCTGATCCTGCAGCATATGTCAATAGTAATTGCTCAGTTTTTCTTAGAGCTTTAGTCGTGTTAAGTAGAACCTTAGTTGCTTGTGTACGTCCAAAGAATGCAGAATTCTCTCCCCCTTGTTCTGCAGATTTGGATAAAAGGTTGGCAGATGAACTGTTTGATTAAGAGCCACACTGGAAACCACCTTAGGCATAAAAGTAGGATTTGCCCTCAGAGATATCCTGTCTGGATAAAATATGATAAAAGGCTCTATAACCATGAGGGCCTGTAGCTCTGAAACTCTTCTTGCTGAAGTAATTGCTAGAATCAGAGATGTTTTACATGATAAGAACTTTATATCAGCGGTAGCAGCTGGTTTAAATGGAGGCAGGGTGAGCTTTTCCAACACATAATTGAGGTCCCATGCAGCCAATGGTGATCTTCTAGGAGGCCTTAAATTTTTGGATCCTCTAAGATACTGCTTTAGTAAAGGATGAGAAAAGATTGGTGGCTCTGTATTGTAATGAGCCGAAATGGCAGAGGCATGGATTTTAATTGATGAGAAAGATAGGCCTTTGTCAAGCATCTCAGTTAAGTATTGCAACATCTGAGGAATATTTGGTTCTGCTGTATCAGTTCCTTGTGCTTGATTCCAAGCACAGAATCTCTTCCATTTGTCAGCATAAGATTTTCTAGTACTAGGCCTTCTGGCTTCCAAAATGACATCCATCACAGCTTTTGAGAGGTGTTGTTTGTATGACTACATGATCAGCCATGTTACCAGGTTCAGAGTTTGTAGTTGAATGCGCAGGATCTGATTGTTTTGCTGGGACAGTAGTTGTGGTCTTTGAGGCAAGGTCCAAGCTGGGTACTGAGACAAGTTCCTTAGGATTGGGAACCAGTATTGGCGGGGTCAGTCCGGGGCAATTAGTATCATCTTTGGTTTCTCTTGTCTGACTTTTAGGAGGACCTTGGGGAGAAGAGGCAGAGGAGGAAAGGCGTAAACTGATAGGTTTTTCCAACTGAAGGATAGAGCATCCACTTTCCATGCTTGTCTGTGATAAGTCCTTGTGCAGAATCTTTTCAATTGATAATTTTGAGGAGAGGCAAATAGATCTATGTCTGGGCTCCCCCATTTCTCTGTTATCATGCTGAAGACTTGTGGATTTAGTTTCCACTCGTGAGGATCCATAAGGTTTCTGCTTAAATCGTCTGCCAGTGTTTTGTTTTCCTGGCAGGAATTGAGCTTGAAGATGCATTTGGTAGGTCAAAGCTGTGTTCCACAGTGCCATGGCTAATCTGCAGAGGGAGTAAGAGTGTGTGCCCCCTTGCTTGTTTATATACCACATGACAGTGGTGTTGTCCATCTTTATCAGTAGTTGTCCTGGATGAAGTAAGTCCTTGAAGGCTATTAGGGCATTTTGAACAGCTGGCATATCTTTCTGGTTGATATGCAGACGCATTTGTTTTGGTGACCATATGCCCTGAATGCATCTTCCTGCCATGTGGGCCCCCCAGGCATAATCTGATGCGTCTGTTGTCATGGTTTGGCTGGCAGGGGGTAGAGTGAATGGCCGTCCCATGTTTTGGTGACATGCCTTTGCCCACCATAGAAACTCCTGTTGCAGGCAGGGAATGAGAGGAATCATTGTTTCCAGACTGTGGGAATGTTGAATCCATAAACTTTTTAAGTACCATTGAAGTTTCCTCATATGCAGTCTTGCATATGGAATCAGTAGGATGCAGGATGCCATGAAGCCCAGAGTCTGCAGAATTTGTCTTGCAGAAGACTGGGTTTTTGTTGCCATCAGTTTGAAGTACGTAGTCAGCTGCTTTTGCTTGTCTGGCGTGAGGTAAGCCATTTGGGCAGTTATATTCAAGCTTGCACCCAGGAATGTTATCTTTTGAGAGGGTACCAGTTGTGATTTCTTTTTGTTTATTGTGTACCCTAGGCATGTTAGAAACCTTTTCACAAACGCCAGGTGTCGAAGAAGAATGTCCTTGTTCTCTGCTTGAATGAGACAGTCGTCCAAGTAAGGATATATTTGTATACCTGTTTGTTTGCAAAATGCAATTACTGGTGCCAGGCACTTTGTAAAGACCCTGGGCACAGTAGATAAGCCAAAGGGCAGTGCAGAGAATTGGTACTGCATTAAGCCAGCCTTGAATATGAGGTATCTTCTGCATGACTGTCTTATTGGGACATGCAGGTATGCCTCTTTTAGGTCTAAAGTCACCAGACAAGCATTCTTGCTCAGCATGGGCAGAAGGTGCTGTAAAGTCAGCATTTTGAATTTTGGAATGTCCAGGTATGTGTTCAAAATCAATAAATCCAGTATTGGCTGCCAGGCCTTGTCCTTTCTGGGTACCATTAAAAACCTTGTCCTTTTTCCTGTTCTGGTACTGTCTGAATGCCCCCCATATCCATGAGGGACAAACTGTTTCCGTGCCTCTGCCCATTGATTTTTTGGCAGATCTGGGCAACCAACTGCCATTGGCAGTGTGTAGTAAATTGAATCTGTATCCCTGTGATACGATGTTTAGTACCCACTTGTCCTGGGTTATTAACTGCCAATTTTGAGCAAAAAGTACTAATTTTCCCCCTATGGGTGCTGCCAAAAGATAAGTGCTTGCTGAAGTCATTGGGATTGCTTTCTGTAGGTTTGCGCTTTATCTCCTCCAGATTTGGAGGTGGAAGCGCCCCGCTGCTTTGACCTGTATGAATCTTGCGCCTGGTATCTGGAATCCTTAGGGCATCTGGATTTGCCCCTTTGAGCTCTGTCTGACACAGGAAAGGACAAATTTTTGGTAGGCCAGTGGCTACTAAATCTTGGTGGCTGCACTTGTAAGAAGTCTTTAACAGTTTGCATAGACTTAGCTTTGTCTTCCATTTTCTTTAAAACCTCTTCTGCCTTAGTACCAAACAAAAGGTACATCTAGCAATTTAGCTTTAACACGATCAGGTAAATTTTGTTCCTTTAACCAGGCATGCCTCCTAATCACAGATCCAGTAACTGCAGATGCAGGAGGCCTCTAAGGAATCAAAACCACATTGCAAAGTATGCTTTCCAACTTCCTCAGCTGCATGCAATAATTCCTGCAATTCTTTATTTTCTGCACATTCTGAAATTAACATCATTTTCTGTTTCAGCAATCCCATAACATGTTGGTGGTACTTAAGCATATGAAATTGACAGTTTAAGGCCCTGATTGCCAAGGTTGCAGATGTATAAACCTTTTTTCCCCATCTGTCCAGTGCCCTTGAATCTCTGTCAGAAGGGGTAGGATTTTTTGCTGTTGAGGCCTTAACTTCCTTTGGATCCTGTGAAATAGTTTCAGGATCAGCTGCAAGGTTTCTAAATAAAAAATGATGTGAGTCAGGGACCCTGTAATATCTGTCAGGCTTACTGGGAGCTGGAGGTAAGGAGTCAGGGGACAAGCTTGACTCCGAAAATACATCATCCAGAATGTCTAAAACAGGGGGAATGGCTAACGGCCTGTGCTGAGGGAGAAGAAGGAAATCCCCGAGCCTCTTTTTTGATTCTGAGAAGTCTTGACTCTCCCAGTGAAAATGCTCCCTCAAAGTATGCAAGGTTTCTCCAAATGAATAATCCTCAGGAGGAGATGCAGATGGAATAGACTCCTCAGCATCAGAATCCTCATAGGGAGGTATAGATAAATTCCTGATCAGAAGAGGAATCAGAATAAATAGAAACCTGATCTGAAGATTCATAATCAGTGTCTTGCCTAGGCCTCTTATCAGGAGGGGGATGGGTACCCGTGATCAAGGTAATAAGGTCTTCAGCCATTTTGATCATCTGTTTTTTGGCATAGAGGCCTGTGCACGTGGCTCATGCGTCATTTTTTTAGGTTTAGAACTTGCATTTGTCTTTGGTTTTGCAGCTGTCGTCGGTTTGATATACAAATGTTGAGGTCTGAAAACACCCTCAGAAGCTTGCTCAGCGGCTCCGGACCCATCCGAGGGAGATACATCTGTCGGTCCAATACCTTGAGTATCTTGCGGCATGACGGACTCCATATGGGTGTCGATATAGGCCTGCGACTCGAAGGTAGCAGGTATCAGGGGCTGCAAAAGCACCTTGCTGAGTACCGGCGAACCGGCGATTGGCTTAGGAGAAGCTTCGTTGTCAGTTTTGGATCTCGACTGTCTTTCTCTGTCCTTTTCTTTGCGTATTTTATGTACTCCGGTAGTTGGATTGCTATCCGACGACATTTCTGGGTAGTTAAATCTGTTTCCAAAATACTTTGATGTAAAAATATACAGACGCTTAAGAGTGCGTTGGTTAAATCTAGCACAAAACCGACAGCCAGACAAGTTGTGATCAGGGCCTAGGCAAGGAACAGAGTATAAATGGTTATGAGGTATTTGCTTCCCACAAGTAATAACTTTTTCTGACATCGGTAAAAAGCAAGAAAATAGTTTCCCCAATGGGGTACTTAGCTTTAGTGAAGACTTCGGTTCTGAAACTCAAACTCGAATATTTCAGTAGTCGGCCGACCGGCACTTGCGAAATGCTTCTGCTTCGGGCACCGCGCGGCAAGAAAGACTGAAGAAAATGGCGTTGGCTGCATGTTTATACCTCTGATGACCTGACGTCATGGAAGAGGAGACAGCAACCAATGCAGGACCCAAGACTTTGGAAATCAGGCCGACTGAGGGCAACCTGCCAGCAGATTACCCAAATGTAATGACGGCAACAGTGAAACACGAAGAACATCCAAGTTTCTGCTGCTGTATGCTACAAGGATGCTGTTACCTTTCCAGCATTAAGAAGAATAAACAGCATAACTGGAACAAAAGAAATGTGTTTAAAATTAGTTCCAGCTATGCTACATAATAATCAGGTACAAAAATCTTCTTCTTCTTTCGGCTTTTTCCCGGTTAGGGGTCGCCACAGCGGATCGCCTTGTCCACACATTGAATGGCAGTGGAGTTTTACGGTGTCGAGTTGCCAGCCCGGCGCCCAACCTTCCACAGAAGGCACACTCACACGCACACCTAGGGCCAATTTAGAGTGTCCAATCCACCTGCAGCATGTCTTTGGGATGTGGGAGGAAACCGAGCACCGGAGGAAAACGCGACCACAGGAGGACATGCAGACTGACAGAAGGCACCCCAGCCGAGGATCGAACCGGAGAACCTCTTGCTGTGAGGCGGCAATGCTAACCACTGCACCACCGTGGCCGCCCTAATAATCAGGTACAAAAATATAATTCAAAAATGTATCCATCAGAAATGGACCCTAAACAGGCTAATTAGCAATAATGGAACTGGAACACATGAAACTTAAGCCAAAACAAAAGTGTGTGTGTGTGTTGTGTTTGTGTTTGTGTTTGTGTGTGTGTGTGTGTGTGTGTGTGTGTGTGTGTGTGTGTGTGTGTGTGTGTGTGTGTGTGTGTGTGTGTGTGTGTGTGTGTGTGTGTGTGTGTGTGTGTCTGTGTGTGTGTGTGTTATTTTTCACTTCCCCAAGCACTACCTATTGTAAACTAGCCGAGAAGCAGATGTGCCACTGTCAAAGATAAAAGCAGTGGCAAACAGTTCCAGATCTATGCCAAATAATGAAGTTTGTAATCTTCAGAGGTAGAGTAGATTGGTATTTTAAAGATAAATGGTTTATCTGCTGCAAAGAATCCAGGAGCTGTTAGTCAACATAAAAAGCAAAACACTTTTTTTTTCAGAATTGGAAAAAATGTTTTCTTTCTATAATGATGTATATAACATTACAAAAATCCATGGAAAAGTACAGTTAGGTAAGAGCTTAATGCATTTAGTTGCTACATGGTTGCACAGTAGCTGTACTGAATGGCTTTACAATAACACAAATATGACAACACTCCCTTTAAGCTGAACAATCAGTGGCGGCTGGTGACTTCAAATTAAAGGGGGGCTGCAGGAGACAGCTGAATGGGTGGGGTCAATGGGAAGGGGTGGAGCTATGCTCAAAACCACAACAACTGGAACTTTAATTAAATACGCTGTCCTGGGTGCCAAACCGTCATTACGAATGTCCAATCAAGACAAAATGAAGTGTAGAAGAAAAAAATATTTCAATGCATTGGCTACATGACAATTTACTTAATATCTAGATGGAAACACAAAGGTTGTGAGGCATGAAAAAATAAATTACTTTTTAAATACATTACTGGAATGCCAGTCAAAATCAAGTATAAAAAAAAACCAAGCAGCACTCAGCTCAAACCACTTCTACTTGCACTGCAGTTCTAATTATAATTTATATTCATCTTTATAAAATTACCAAGTAACATGCTGAAAGTAGCAATCTCTGTGATACCCCCACTTGTAAAAATGTTTCTTATCCAAAAAAGACCTGCTGCCTGACAACAACTATCTACTTGTTTCATGGGGAACATATGATCAAAGTAAAAAATGAACAGCGACAAGAAACAAGCTCAAGATAAATTGCTTAAAGGATTACTGCACAAGTTATGGACCACACATGCTAAATTGGCATTCCGTTTAGTTTACGGGTAAAGCCTGGCAAGATAACTGCAAGTCTTCAACAAATGTAATGAGCTTCTGAAAATACTGTAATCCTGTCCTTTATTACAAATACTGTCATATGCATTTCAATACCTAAGGCTTATACGTTATCTAGTTATGTAAATATGCTCTGCATGGCAACAATGAAAATGCTTTCAATGTTGGTAATTCTTTAACATTATGCTTAGTAAAGCTTACTTGCATCTTACAATCTCCGAAAAGCTTACCTGATGGTCATTAAAGCATTGCTACTTAAACACAGAGCAACAGGCACTGGAACAACATGCATTTTCTGAATAAGAAGAAGCATAAATCAACAGTATAAAAATATGACAGAAAACCAGAACATTCTGCAAAATCAAGGATAGATGAAAAGCCACTGTAGTACTTGTGTCTACCTTGGATGGGGAAATACTCTGCACACTTACACTGCATAACTGCTCCTTGCCTTGCCTGGACACATCCAGAACCACTAAAATGGGGAGTGGGGTGCAACAAGTATGTCACAATTTGAAATGTCTCTGGCTGACGGTGATGGCTCTGACACTCATACCTCTCAACCTCAGAGCAAGAAATCTGGACAAAGACATACATAGAAGTGGGACACAGGCCCAAAAATAAAGACAATTTTTAAATATTGCTCTTATAAACTTAGAAAGATAATAGAACAGTAGTAGGTCTTGCATTAGTATGAATTTTCTGAAGGGTATGAAATCTGAAACTCAAATGTCTGCCATTATTTTCTAACTTCAGTCTCTAATGATTTGCTACTAATTTGCCAGAAAAACACAATTTTATGAAAAACAGACCAAAAATGTGATGCAAAAATATAAAATTGCCACACAATACAGCTGGGAACCTGTCACAGAAGGGACACCTTTTTAAAATTAGTACTATTGACTTGAACAGCTGACAAAATAAAAGCATCTGCATGCATTTCTGAAATAAAAGTAATCTATAACTCTGATCATTGCAGTTATATATAATTGTAAACCCTCCACGTTTTCTTCCAAAATTGCCATTTTGCAGAGGGATTATTAGGGGGGCAGCAACATTTTGAGCGAAAATTGGGGACAGTTGAGAGGTTTGGATATTCCTAATTCAATAAAGTGATTTGCATGTACCTCTCAACCTCTTAATGCAGGAAATCTGGACAAGGCCAAATATATTGGGAGAACATACAAACAGTACTAAAAATTGCTCTTGTATAAACTTAAGACAGTTGACAGAATAACAGGTCTTGCTTTAGCATACATTTTTCTGAAGGTTATGATGTCTGAAACTCAATGTCTATCATTATTTAGTGACTTCATTACTAAATGATTTGGCAGAACACCACAAATTTTATGAGGAACAAACCAAAAATAAGAAGCAAAAAACTATTCATTCTGCAAAATTCTGGACAGTAAAAAAGGAGAAGCTCAGTTATGAAGTATAGGCGTAAACATACCAAGGCAAATGTCCAGAGAATACGTAAACTCCTAATACTGCTAAAACCACACTGAAGGAGCAAAAAACCACTGTAAAATCCCGTATAAATCCAATGCTCTTTACTGTAGGTAAGCGCTTTTCAACCAGCCTTGGTTGCTTCCTCAGACCAAAGATTACAAAAAAAAACTTCATCCCGAACTTTAAAAGCCTTAAATCCTGTGTCACATGACTATGACCAATTAATTAATTAAATGAGTTAAAAGAACAAGTACATTCAAAATGCAAATATACTCAAAAAGCACAAAATTTCATTCAAGGCCATATATAAAAAACCAGCACATAACATAACGTAAAAGAAAAATACAAAGAACATACATAAAATACTATATATATATATATATATATATATATATATATATATATATATATGTGTATATATATATATATATATATATAAATACTATATATATAAAAATATATAAAAATAAAAATAAATAAATAACCTGCTATACTATCTAGCAGACTAATACTACCCTATCTGTAAATCACTAATGAAACAGCTTTCTTCCTAATATTCAAAAATACTGTATGTATAAATATTTATTTATTTTTATTTTTATATATTTTTATATATATAGTATTTTTATAATAGTAGTATCGAAATAGGAAATGGATGGTAAACTGATAAAGTACAGTTGTGTACACTTACCATAAATGTGGATGTTCGAGTGTATTCACTGTTGCAGTCATTACATTTGAGGTAATCTGCTGGCAGGTTGCCCTCAGTCAGCCTGAATATCAAAGTCTTGCGTCGGTTGCTGTCTCCTCTTCCATGTCATCAGGGGTATAAAACATGCAGCCAACACCATTTTATTCAGTTTTTCTTGCCCCAGATGTCAGGTGTCCCCCAAATGGGAAGCGGAAAAAAAAAAAAAATATATATATATATATATATATATATATATATATATATATATATAAATAAATAAACATCAATATATATATGTAAATGCACTTTTAGCAACATAAACTTTCCCTTCATCTAAAAGCAAATACACCACAAAGGCTTTAGACTATAGTGAAGGAAAGAGAAGTTCTAGAAAGAAGGGGGATGGCGGGTGGGTAACCTGGACTGCAACAGTGAATACACTCGAACATCTACATTTATGGTAAGTGTTACACAACTGTACTATGTTCTTCATGTTTCACTGTTGCAGTCATTACATTTGGATAGAATCCCAAAGCTATGGATGGGAGGATGGAACTAAATAGCATTAGGAGCGGCTATAAGGCCCTGCAGAACTGCAGTGGCAAAGCCTGCCCTGGACTTAGAGAACAGAGGCAAATGATAATGCTTTGTAAAAGTATGAACAGAGCTCCAAGTAGCAGCTTCTAGAATGTCTTTAGTTGGAACTCCTCTGAGAAAAGCTGCTGAGGTAGAGGCAGCCCTGGTGGAATGTGACCTGATTCCCTAGGGCACTGGTTTACCATGATGCAAGTAGCAGAAACGAATGCAGTGGCTTATCCACTTAGAAACAGTCTGCTTTGATACAGCCTTCCCCTCTGATCCTGCAGCAAATGCCACCAGCATTTGCTCAGACTTTCTTTGAGATTTGGTCCTGTTCAAGTAGAATCTTAGTTGTCTGTGTACGTCCAATGAATGCAGAATCCGCTCCCCCTTGTTCTGCGGATTTGGGTAAAATGTTGGCAGGTGAATAGTTTGGTTAAGAGCCACACTGGATACCACCTTAGGCATAAAGGAAGGATTGGTCCGGAGGGACACCCTGTCTGGGTAAAATGTAATAAAAGGCTCCACAGCCATGAGGGCCTGTAGTTCTGAAACGCTTCTTGCTGAAGTGATGGCCAAAAGGAAAGCTGTTTTCCAAGATAAAAACTTTATATCCACAGTAGCTGCTGGTTCAAAAGGAGGCAGGGTGAGTTTTTCCAGCACAAAATTGAGGTCCCATGCAGGAGTTGGTGTTCTTCTGGGAGGCCTTAAAGTTTTGGCCCCTCTAAGATACTGTTTTAGCAGAGAATGAGAAAAAATGGAAGGCATCGTGTTGTAATGAGCCAAAATGGCAGAGGCATGGATTTTTATTGAAGAAAAAGATAGGCCCTTGTCAAGCATCTCAGTCAAGTATTGTAAAATCTGAGGAATATTTGGTTTTGATGTGTCCGTTCCTTGTGCTTGGTTCCAAGCACAGAATCTCTTCCATTTATCAGCATAAAATTTTCTAGTACTAGGCCTTCTGGCTTCCAAAATTGTTGGGAGGGTGGCCTAATGGTTAAGGTGTTTGCCTTACAAACAGAAGGTGCATGGTTTGAGTCTCACAAGGGATAATTGGCTAGGCTTAAAATGGCTCGCAAGGGCAGTCAGTCTAGTATTAATCTATGAACCTATGTGTACCCCCCTGCTTGTTTATGTACCACATAACTGTGGTGTTGTCCGTCTTTTATCATTAGTTGTCCTGGATGAAGCAAGTCCTTGAAGGCTGTTAGGGCATTCGGAACAGCTAGCATCTCTTTCTGGTTGATATGCAGATGCATTTGTTTTGGGTTCCATATGCCATGAATGCATCTCCCTGCCAGGTGGGCCCCCCAAGCATAGTCTGATGTGTCTGTAGTTAGGGTTTGGGTGGCAGGGGGTAGAGTGAAAGACTGTCCCTTGTTTTGGTGACATGTCACTACCCACCAAAGAAACTCCTGTTGTAGGCAGGGAATGAGAGGAATCATTGTTTCCAGACTGTGACAATGTTGACTCCATAAACTTTTTAGATACCATTGAAGTTTCCTCATATGCAGTCTTGCATATGGAATTAGAAGAATGCAGGATGCCATGAACCCCAAAGCCTGCAGAATTTGTCTTGCAGATAACTGGGTTTTTGTTGCCATCTGCTTGAAGTATATAGTCAGTTGCCTTTGTTGGTCTGGAGTAAGGTAAGCCATCTGGGCAGTTGTATTCAAGCTTGCACCCAGGAATGTAATTTTTCGAGAGGGTACCAGTTGTGAATTCTTTTTGTTTATTGTGTACCCTACAAATGCCAGATGCTGAAGAAGAATGTCCTTGTTTTCTGCTTGAATGAGACAGTCGTCCAAGTAAGGATAGATTTGTATGCTTCTTTGTCTGCAAAATGCAATTACTGGTGCCAGGCACTTTGCAAAGACCCTGGGCGCAGTAGATAAGCCAAAGGGCAGTGCAGAGAATTGGTAATGCATAAAACCTGCCTCGAAGCGGAGGTATCTTCTGCACGATTCCCTTATTGGGATATGCAGGTATGCCTCTATTAAGTCTAGAGTCACTAACCAAGCGTTCTTGCCCAGCATGGGCAGTAGCTGTTGTAAAGTCAGCATTTTGAATTTTGGAATGTCTAAGAACGTGTTCAAAATCGATAAGTCCAGTATTGGATGCCAGGCACCGTCTTTCCTGGGTACCAGGAACAGTCTTGAATAAAAACCTTGTCCTTTTTCCTGTTCTGGTTGAATAGCCCCCATATCCATGAGGGACGTAACTTGTTTCTGAGCCTCTGCCCATTGATTTTGTGGCAGATCTAGCCAAGATCTGCCAAGTATGGAAATTAAATCTGTACCCCTGGGATACTATGTTTAATATTAAAGATGGAAAAACAATTGCCCAAATAGTTCCACCAACAAAAACTCGAATGGAGCAAAAGTAGAAGAAAGGCTTGACTCCATTAATCATACGATGCAATTTATTCCGCAAAAACTTCTAGTTCTCAAAACACATTAACGCTATACACAAATTTCATGCGTTTTCGTTTCAAGTGACTTCTTCAGATGAACAAACAGAACGCATACCAACAATAAACCTCACTATATATACCATCTAAGTCAATTATCTAATAATTAATTAATAAAACAATTAAATATTTTATTTCATCAAACTTAAAATACACATTAAATAACCATTATATAAAAAATAATACTTTCAAAAAGCAAGTATCTTAATATAAATACATTTCTTTCAAATTGATTAACTTACATACATATTAAATAACTATAAATACCCTTAAAAAACATTTAAAAATATTAACTGACAATTTTTTGTGGCCAATAGCACTCTCTAGTGTTGGGAAAAGATTTTGTTTCACTGTTGTTATTTAAAAGTAGATTACAAAGGTAGCTATGTATTATTCAAAAAATAAACCAAAGAGGTAAAATGTTACAATTTAGCTGCTCTTAGCTTCAGAACTGGTGCAAGGGAAACTGCATCATTCAAACCTGGAAACTTATTAGCTTCCAGTGACAGTTGCCACAATAATTCTTTATATTCTATACATGTTTCCCATAAACTATCCCTCACATCCTTTTGCACCACTTCCAAAATGAAAAAACTAAACTTAGCTTCCTGACAAACTCTTTTGTGTTTATACAAAGCATTATTGATACATTTCATCCTGATCTCGTAATTATGTTCGTATATCCTATTTTTTAACTTCCTTTCCGATTTGCCCACATAAAATGCTTCGCAATGGTCACACAATGCTAAGTATACTATTCCACTAGTATCACAGTTCGCAAAATATCTACTCTGGATCAGTCTATCTCTACTACCAATAAAGATGGTCTCTTTTGTACATATGTATGGGCACTGGGAACATCGCCCACATTTGAAAGTGCCAACCTTCCCCTCTCTACATATATTCCCCTCGTTTCTACCCTCCAGAATATTCTTTAAACTTTTCCCCTTTCGATAAGTACACTTCAACGGTGTCTCAAAAATGCCTTCTAGATCGGAGATTTCACCAAACCTATTCCATTCATTTTCTATAATTTTCCTTATTTTAACTGCATCCCCATTAAAGTTCACTACAAAATTGCTTTCACCTTCATGTTTGTCAACTTTTGACTTTACCTCATTCAATCCATCCTTAACCCCCAAAATGGGTTTAAATTTATCCTGTCTTCCTACCTTCACCTCCTTCTCTATTCTCTCAATGAGGTAAATCGGGTAACCCCTATCCATAAACATTTCACGCAATTTTTTACACTCATTCTCAAAATCGCTTTCTCTGGATGTCATCCGACTTCCCCTTACGTACTGCCCCTTCACAATACCTTTCTTCTGGTGGTAGGGGTGGGTACTATCGAAAGCTAAATAAGAATTCGAAAAGGTTTCTTTTCTATAAATTTTTGAAAAGAAACCCTCCTCACCCTTTCCAATGAAAATATCCAAATAGCATAAGACATTCTTATCACTTTTATATGTAAAATTCAAAAAATCTGTAGACTCAGAAATGTACGTAAAAAAAATTCAGATAACTCGCCCTCTGAACCTACCCATAGAAAACACGTGTCATCCAGAAAGCGCTTATAAAACTTCCAACAATGGTTACATTTTGAATTAATAATATATCTTTCTTCCCAAGCGGACAAAATAATATTAACATATGTGGGGCACACCTCGCTCCCATAGCTACACCCTGGATTTGCTTGAAAAACTCACCTTCATAATGTATATAATTGTTGCTTAATACTAGTTCCATTAGGGTTAATATAAGATAAAAATCATTACTACTAAATTTACCATATTTTAAAAGAACTTCTTCGAACCACTTCATGCCCTTCTCATTTTGTATTGATGAAAATAAATCAACAATATCAATAGTAATAAAAACAATGTTATCATCATAAACTTTGGATGTTAAATTCCGCATCAAGTCCCAAGAGTCTTTAACCACCCCTTGGCCCTCCAAAGCTAAACTCTTTAGTTTATAGTCAAGCCACTTGGCCAAGGGTGCAGTTACTGAGCCCTCCGAGGCTACAATGGGCCTCATTGGGGGATTTTCAACATTCTTGTGTACCTTTGACACACCAAAGATGGTAGGCACTTTTCGTTTTTCTACATACAAGTACTTAAAAGTTGGTAAATCTATTGAACCTTCTAGAAATAAATCATTTAAAACCAGATATATTTTTCTATTTCCAATATTAATTTCATTAATTGAAGCTCTAACATATCTATCTGTATTCTCCAAAGTGTCCATCATTTTAGCTTCATATGTTATGTGGTCCATAATCACAGAACCCCTCCTTTATCTGGTTTCATAACTCTTAAAGAAGTATCATCTCTTAACTCTCTTAATAAATTATTCTCATCCTTCGTGAGATTATGTGTAATTCTATTCTTGGATAATTCACATCTTAATTTCTTTTCCATTAGAGTCTTAACATTTTTTAATTGTGGATGTAAGGGTGGGTTATATGTGCGTCTTCTAATTAACATACCAGTTTTCGGGCCATTATTATTCTGTCCATGGAAAAGGAGTTCAAAATGTTTCTTTCTTAAAAATAACTTCAAGTCTATTACGACTTTACTAATATCCGCCTTCCTACTAGGTACAAACTTAAACCCTTTTGATAAAAGGGAAAAATTAACTTCATTTAACTTCTTATTACTATAATTGTATATGGTATAACCTTTGTACCTACTTGCGTGCCCTTCCTTCACTTTAAATTCTACAGTGGGAGCTAGTTCAGACCTTGGTACATCTAATCCTTCCACTGATGGAAGCCATTGTTCATATTGGTCCCCCTCCCTCCCCCATGACCCCCGTACTTGTAGTTTTTTGATAATTGTTCCTTAATCTTTCTGATCTTCTTAAAGGGGGGGTACTCAGAGAAATTGTTAATGTTACCTACACCATCTGCTACTGCAGGTATCACGCTTCTTGGAGGCTCATTTTGTCTCCAATCACTCTCATACACATTATTCCTATGGGTAAATTCTCTGGGCTTAGGATAACTAACCCTATCTTTATATTCCTTAACATCTCTTTCTAATTTCCTACTCTTCCTTTCATAGATATTATTTATACTATTTTCTATTCTGTTTAATGTATCATAGTATTTCCTTTTACTTGCCTCAATTGAAAACAATAGGTCCTCAGTTATTTTAAAATTAATTCCTTCAATTCTATTATATAAACCCTCTATTTCCCTTTCATTTTGCCTAATTATAGCTTTCAAAATATCAAATCCACAATTGTCAAAAATATCAATCAATTCCTTATGAAACTCACTCCCCTCTTTTACCTTATTTGGGTATTTGCACACTCTTAAACCTTTTGGTACAATTTTGAGTCTCAAACATTCTTTTAGGTATGCATTCTCTAATTCAATATTCTTATATTTAAATAACATTTCATCTAACATTTTCACATTAAAATCATAAGTTAATATTGCCCTCAGAAACTGGGGGTGATTTTTTATCTTTGAAGCAGTATTTAAGCTGTATAATACTTTTAAAGTCAGCTTTGTACCTACTTCCATACTATGTTTAATACCCACTTGTCCGGGGTACTTAACTGCCAATATTGAGCATGAAGTGCTAATTGTCCCCCCAAGGGGGCTGCCAAAAGATAAGTGTTTGGTGATGGTAGAGGGAATTCATTGAGACTGCTTACTGTAGGGTTGTGCTTTGTTTCCTCCAGATTTGGAGGTAGAGGCACCCCATTGCTTTGACCTGTAAGAAACCTGTGATTGGTATCGAGAGCCTTTTGAGCACCTGGATTTGCCTCGTGAGGCTCTGCTGGACACAGGAAAGGACCAATTTTTAGTAGGCCAGTGCCTACTGAATCTGGGGGGCTGCACTTGTAAGAAATCTTTTACAGTTTGCATAGATTTAGCTTTGTCTTCCACTTTCTTTAAAACCTCTTCTGCCTTATTACCAAACAGAGTATCATGTTGTAAAGGTGCATCCAACAATTTAACTTTAATATGATCAGGCAGATTTTGCTCCTTGAGCCAGGCATGCCTTCTAATCACAGATCCAGTAACTGTGGCCCTGCAAGAGGCCGCCAAGGAATCAAAACCACATTGCAAAGTATGCTTTCCAACCTGTTCTGCTGCATGCAATAATTCCTGTAATTCTTTATTTTCCACACAATCAGAAATCAACATCATTTTCTGTTTCAATAAGCCCATAACATGCTGTTGATATTTAAGCATATGGAACTGGCACTTGAAGGCCCTAATTGCCAGGGTTGCAGACGTATAAACCTTCTTTCCCCATCTATCCAGCGCCCTGGAATCTCTATCAGAGGGGGTAGGATTTTTGGCTGTAGAGGCCTTTCCACCTTTGGGACCCTGTGAGATAGTTTCAGGATCAGCAGCAGGATTTTTGAATAAATATTTGTGGGAGTCAGGAACCCTGTAATATCTGTCTGGCTTACTAGGAGCCAGAGGTAGGGAATCAGGAGCCATGCTTGATTCCGAAAACACATCATCAACAATATCTAACACAGGAGGTATAGCCAAAGGCCTATGCTGAGGAAGAAGAAGGAAATCCCTAAGCCTCTTTTTTGATTCAGAGAAATCCTGACTCTCCCAATGAAAATGTTCCCTTAAAGTATGTAAGGTGTCTCTAAAAGAATAATCCTCAAGAGGAGATGCAGATGGGATGGAATCTTCTACATCTGAATCCTCATAGGGTGGTATAGATAATTCCTGATCAGAAGAGGAATCAGAAGAAATAGAAACCTGATCTGAAGATTCATAATCAGTGTCTTGCTTAGGCCTCTTAGCAGGGGGCGGTTGGGAACCCCTGATCAAGGTAATTAAGTCCTCAGCCATTTTGATCTGTTTTTTTTTTTTAGGCATAGGGGCCTGAGCACGTGGCTCATGCGTTGGTTTTTTAGACTTAGAAGTTGTTTTTGAAGCTGGTGTCGGCTTTATATAGAAATGTGTAGGCCTGAAAACACTCTCAGAAGCCGGTGCCTGCTCAGCGGCTCCGGACCCATCCGAGGGAGAGACATCCGCGGGTTCAATACTCTGAGAATCTCGCGGCATACCGGACTACGCATGGGTCTCGGTAGAGGCCTGCAACTCAAAAGTAGCGGGTATCAGGAGCTGCGAAAGCACCTCACTGAGTACCAGCAAACCGGTGAATGGCTTAGGAAAAGCTTCATCATCGGTTTTGGACCTCGACGGTCTGTCTCTGTCTTTTTCTTTGCGTTTTTTTGTGAACTCCGGTAGTCGGATTGCTATCCGACGACATTTCAGGGTAATTAAATCTGGGTCCAAAATATTCTGAAGCAAAAATATACCAACGCTTAATAGTGCGTTGGTTAAATCTAGCACAAAACCAACAGCAAGGCATGTTATGATCTGGGCCTAGGCAAGGAATACAGTACAAATGAAAATCGTTATGAGGTATTTGCTTCCCACAAGTAATGCAATTATTAACTTTTACTGACATTGGTAAGGAGCAAGAAAAAGTTTCCCCGACGGGGTACTTAGCTTTAATTGAAGACTTCGGTTCTGAAACTCGAATGCAAACATTTCAGGAGTCGGCCGCCCGGTACTTGCGAACTGATTCTGCTTCGGGCACCGTGCGGCAAGAAAGACTGAATAAAATGGCGTTGGCTGCATGTTTTATACCCTTGACGACCTGACGTCATGGAAGAGGAGTCAGCAACCGACGCAGGACCCAAGACTTTGATATTCAGGCTGACTGGGGGCAACGTGGCAGCAGATTACCCCAAATGTAATGACTGCAACAGTGAAACACGAAGAACATCAGGTTCATAGTTACTAGGTATCTTCGCCAAAGAGGATTGCAGCATCCATCCCCTTTACAACAGAGTAGAGTATCAGCAATGCATCTACCTAATGTGGGAGTAGAACCCACAACCTTCTGCATCAAAAGCAAGTATACTACCCGTTGTGCTATTAACAATGCAAGCAGACTCAGCATAAGCAGCACTAAATTAGAAGTTATGTACTCACCATAACGTTCCATCTGAGTAGGTGTATTCATTTTTCTGCAACCTGTGGGTTATGGATCCGACATCGGATCCGAACCGGCATGGTTTACCAGCTATGGATCCAAGCTCTCAGCTCCTCCCCTCACCCATAATGCCCTGCTCTCCCTACATGACCTCAGATCGAGTTTGCCAACAGCATAAACACCCTGAAAAGGGTAACACAACATATGCAGGAAACTGAAAGGCCAGGGGGATAGAAGGGCGGGATGGTTGCAGACAAATGAATACACCTACTCAGATGGAACGTTATGGTGAGTACATAACTTCTAAATCTGAAGTAGGAGATTCATTTGTCTGCAACCTGTGGGACAGAGTCCCCAGCTACCTGAATCTTGGGCGGCTTCATGGAAGGATATTCCGGAGCACCGTGGAGCCAAAGGATGCTCTACCCCTAGATGTAAGATCCAACTTGTAGTGGGAAATAAAGGTATGAGATGAAGCCCACGTGGCTGCTGCACAAATATCATCTAGAGGAATCCTAGCCTTAAAGGCTGCCGAGGTAGAGACTGACCGGGTTGAATGGGCATGTACACCCTCCGGTGCGGGCCTTCCCGAAGCTTGATAAGCTAGTAAAATACATTGTGAAATCCAGCGAGATAATGAGACTTTGGAAATTGGCTTGCCCAAATTAAATTTAGCAAAGGAAATGAACAACTGGTCGGATTGCCTATGACCAGCAGTCCTGTTTAGATAAAATCTAAGTTGCCTGTGAACGTCTAAGGAGTGAAGCTTGTACTCATCCTTGTTTTGATATTTAGGGAAGAAAACAGGGAGGTTAATGGATTGATTAATGTTTGCTTCAGAAGCTACCTTAGGAAGAAAGGACGGGTTGGTCCTGAGGAAAACACGGTCCGGATGAAAGACCAAGTACAGAGGTTTAGCTGATAATGCTTGAAGCTCTGAGACTCTCTTGGCCGAAGTAAAGGCGGTCTTGAAAGATAGGAATTTCAGATCTACCGTAGCCGCCGGTTCGAAGGGGGGAGCGGTCAAGGCCTGAAGAACTAAGGAAAGGTCCCAAGGAGGAACCGCTTGCTTTATAGGGGGCCTGAGAAGAAAGGTACCTTTAAGGAAAATCTTACACAATTTGGCAGACATCAGAGGACTGGAGTCATGACCAATGTGATAATGGGAAATTGCTGCAAGTTGAACTTTGACAGTGGAACTGCTGGCACCATCATTAAAAAGAGTGGTTAAGAAGTCAAGCACCAAAGGGAGAGGAACTGTGAAGGGGTTTAGGCCTTGCCGTTCCGCCCACAAAGAGAACCGTTTCCACTTGCTACGGTAGACCTTCCTAGTGGATGGCTTATGAGCTGCCACCAGGATGGCCTTAACAGGGGACGAAATACCGGGAGTCCTGATCAGGAGTGGAACTGGAGCAGCCAAGCGGTCAGCTTGAGGTTGTCCAGATTCGGAGGAGATAAGTGGGATGGATGAGAAATCAGATCCGGAGTGGGATCTAGAATCCAAGGAGGATTCACTGAGTGAGACCTTAGGAAGGGGAACCAGATCTGTCGAGGCCAAAAGGGAGCAATGAGGATCATTCTGCACCCCAACCGAGAGGCTTTCTGAAGAACTTGGAGCATCAGAGGCAAGGGGGGATAAGCATAAAGAAGACCGGGTGGCCAAGCATGCACCAGAGCGTCTCTTGGGGAACCTCCGGGAGGAGGTATCAGGGCGAAAAAACTGTCGCATTTGGTGTTTGAGGGAGACGCAAAAAGATCTCAACAAGGAGTTCCCCACTGTGCGAAGATATGTTCCGCTACCTGAGTATTGAGAGACCACTCGTAGGGGGTGAGGATGGTGCGACTGAGTTTGTCCGCCAGGATGTTGGACCGATCCGGAATGTGCGTTGCTATGAGAAAGCGGTTGGTGGAGATTGCCCATTCCCACACTCTCATGGCTTCTCGACAAAGGGGGTTAGACCTGGTTCCTCCCTGTTTGTTGATATACCAGACAACAGACATGTTGTCCGACTGAATCGCAATTGTTCCCAAGGGAAGAAAGGCCTGAAGTGCTAGCAATGCTAAGAGCACTGCTCTCATCTCTAGAACATTGATATGCAGCAAGGTCTCAGAATCGTCCCACGTGCCTTGGACCGTCCGGCCTGCAAAATGCCCCCCCCCCCACCCCAGGCGGGAGGCGTCCGGGGTCACCGTGGGGAGAGGGAGAGGCACAAAAGGCGGCCTCCGTGGAGATCTGGAGAGTGTAGCCACCACAGGAGGGACCGCCTGCACGCTTTGCTGATCGCAATGGGATGATGCATAGGAAGAGCAAGATACGACCACTGAACCATGAGTGTCCATTGAAGGATACGCATATTGAACCTGGCGAGAGGGAGAAGCGCCGCCACCATGGACCCTAGGGCCCTCAGGACCAACTCCGCCGGAACTGAGTTTGAGTGGAGAATGGCCCGCACCTGGAGCTGTAGGCTTTGCACTCTGTTCCCCTCGTGTCTAACCTGGCACCTATAAAATCTATGAGCTGAGTGGGTGCTAGGTTGGATTTTTTTGTGTTTATCGTGATGCCCAGGCGTGGAGCAAGATGGAGAAAGGAGTCTCGCGCCAAGAGAAGTAGATGCCTTGTTGGGGCGGTGAGAAGCCAGTCGTCCAGGTAAGGAAAGACCTGCACCCCCTGAAGCCTCAGGTGGGCCGCTACCACTGCTAATACTTTGGTGAACACCCTGGGGGCTGTGGTGAGACCAAAGGGAAGGACCCGGAATTGGTAGTGACTGGCTCCCAGCCGGAGGCGGAGAAACCTCCTGGGCGCCTGTCCATTAATATGTGGTAGTACGCATCCTTGAGGTCTATGGAGCACATCCAGTGGTTTTCTCCCAGAAGGGGGAGAATAGACTGTAATGTAACCATTCGGAATTTCTCTTTGGGAACTGCCAGGTTCAAAAGAGAAAGGTCTAAGATTGGTCTTAGGTCCCCCGTCTTTTTTGGCACTAAAAAGAACCTGGAGTAGAACCCTAATCCGATCTGGTCTGGGGGGACGGGCTGGATGGCTCTTTTCTTTAGCAGATGGCCAATTTCTGCCAAAGCGGCCTCCCACTGACCGGGTGGAACGTCGGGGAGGGACTTCAATTTTGGCAAGTGAAGAAAGGGGATACGGTATCCTCTGGATATGATCTGGAGAACCCAGCGGTCTGATGTTATGGATTCCCATGCCGCTAGGTGCTCTGAAAAACATCCCCCGACTGCCTCCAGAGTGGAGCAGCCGGGCAACCCCTCAGGGCTGCTGCGTGGGCCGTTCAGAGAAGGGTTCTCTGGACCCGAAGTTCCTGGGAGCCCCTCTGCCCCTAGGGCGGCATCCTCCCTGTCCTCCTCTGCCACGGAAGGACTGGTTGTCCGGAGCAGGCTGGGATTGCTGCGACTTCCGGAACCACATCTTCTTCTGACCTTTTTGGTTCCTAGAATAGGGCCTCTGGGGTGCAGAGAAGCGGATTCCGACGGCAGACAGCGTCTTCCCATCCTTCTCGCTCTGGGTCAAAGTGTCGCGAACAGTTTTGCCAAAGAGGGCAGAACCATCGAAAGGGGCGTTCGCAAATGACGCCTTGAAGGGCTCCGAGAAATCGCAATGACGGAGCCAGGCCTGACGTCTAGTAACTAGGCCTGCCCCTGTGGCTCTAGCGGCACCTTCCGTAGCATGGGACAGTAACCGCATAGAGGTATTAGTGACGGACCTGAGAGTGGCCATGCGGGTGGAGTGCAGCCCTTTGTCCTCCTCCGACATGGACTCTGGGGGGGATGCAGCGTATTCTTTTATAAGATCGTGCTGCATCCTAATCACATGTGCCAGGTAGTTCAGTGCTCTCACAGAGAAGGTCGCTGAACTAAACATCCGCTTCCCTAAGCGGTCCATCATCCGAGACTCCTTGCTCGGGGGATGGACTGAGGGACTCTCCTGAGCAAGTTCCCTCTTGGTGGCCGCCGTCAACATGGCATCTACCGGAGGCCCCTTACTCCAATGGGCACGGTCAGCCGGGGGACTGAGGATACGGTCGGGCCTTTTTGGGATTGGCTCCATGGTGTCCGGTTCCTTCCACACCCTGGTGGTGATGAGGTCCACCAGGGGGTCGGCAGGAGGGGACACCCAAGAGGTAGACAGGCCCGCTTCAAATGCCTCCAAGAACACGGACTCGTCCGAGGAAGACTTGGGGGCAGACCACCCCCCCTTATGCGGAGCATTTCCATGATGTCTCCAAATGAGACATCCTCGGGGGGTGATCTTGGGGAGCCTTCCCCCTCCTCCAAGTCCGTGTCTTCTGTGAGAGACTCGGGGGAGTCAATGTGCCTTCTTTTGCACGTATGTTTGCGGGGAACATCCTCCGGGGGGCTGTCAGAGGACTCCTCGCAAACAGTGAACTGTTCCAGGGGAACAGCTTGGGGCAAAGGAGCGGGCTGTCCCAAGGGCCAGATGGTGGAAGCCTGACCCAGTGCAGATGGAGCGGGGCGGAGCGAAGCAAGTGCCGGGGTCCGGAGACCCTCAACAGGGCCCTCTCCACTACATCAAAAGCCGAGGGAGCCGACCTCGACCAAAGGATCCGACAATCGGCTCCCCTCGGATCCGAGGTGGATCGAGCGGCGCCGCGCTCGGATCCTAAGGACAGTGCGCTCCGACACAGGCGGCGCAAGGAGCACTGATCCCCGGATCCGGCTCGGATCCAGGCTCCGAGAGGTCGAATCCGGCACTTTCGAGGGCAGGGTCGGATCCGGTACCAAGTACTATCGGCGCCGACCCACCCTGGCTCGGCTGCTCGGCTCAACGGCTCTGAACCCGGGTAGCGGGTCGGAGAAGGAGCAATTGGCTTAAAGAAAGGTCGAGCTCCCCAGAGGGGAGGCAAGAGCTCTCCCATCTGCATCTAGGCCTGGATGAACCTTCTCATCATCCGGTCCAGATCAGCGTCTGACAGGCTATAAGTCGATCTCGACGAGGCTACCGAGGTAGGCCTAGAGTGCCTCCTGGATAGCCTCGACGGAGATCGGGTCTCCTCCTCCTCAGGTCCCGGTGAAAAACACACAGGTGACCGGAGCCGAGGAGGGGGAGAACCAGCAGACAAGGAGGCCGGAGGAGAAGCCCGCTTGGCTGGCGGGGCCAAAACAGAGGCCTCGGCCCGCCGCTTATGGTGCTTCTCCCTCCGGTCCTTCTTTCTAGCTTCCCTCTCCTCCGAACCACTACAGGGAGGTTGAGTCCCAGGAGGAGGAGGGAGCGAGAGGAGACAACCGTGAAACGGTTACCCCGAAGGAGCGGAGGCGGGCGAGTCCGGTGGCAAAAGACCCGCCAAGACAAGCTTGGACCTCCGCTCCTTCAATGCCCTGGGGTTGAACCCTGCACAAATGGGACATCCAGAAGTGAGGTGTTCAACCCCAAGACATCTAGCACAGTGTGGCCATCAGCGGGAAAGCTTATGGCCACACTCGAGCACTAGAAACACAGCTTTGGGTTGTTCAGACATCCCAAAGTACAAAAAAAAAGTTACTTAAACTAAGGGTAAAGCAAAGTAACTAAAGCACACAACAGGCCCAAACACACACTACGCTACCAGCGAAGGGAGGGAAGGTAAGATTAAATTTAAAACACTAGAAAGTATAATTAAGTAATAGGGAAACCTAAACTTCCACACAACTTTCACACAAAATTACAATTTTAAACACTCTAAATACTTGAAAAAAGAGCACTTAGCTGAAGAGCTTAGGAACACAAATCTGGTCACCAGCGCGGCAAACAAGATCTGGGGTCATGTAGGGAGAGCAGGGCATTATGGGTGAGGGGAGGAGCTGAGAGCTTGGGTCCATAGCTGGTAAACCATGCCGGTTCGGATCCGATGTCGGATCCATAACCCACAGGTTGCAGACAAATGAATCTCCTACTTCAGATCTTTTGTTCCCCTGCAGCTCTCAGCTCCTTGTAAAATCTACTTGACACTCAGCTGTATCTCTGAACTTTGCAGCACAAGAAATCTGGAAAAAGCCAAAATTTATTTGGGAGAGGACAAAAGCCCAAAGACCAGGAACACATTTTAAACATTGCTTGTATAATGTTGGAAAGTTGCTAGAATAAAATGCTGTGTTACCACCATATATTTCACTGCCAAGTATTGAACCCAGGACCCTGTGCAAAACAGTCAGAGCAACATCATCTGTTTTATGAAAGAAAGGAAGACTGAAACTTAAATGGCTACCATTTAGTGAATTCAGTTCTCCCCATAGCTGTCAACATTTTAGCACAAAACACCTGAACAAAGCCAATAATGGGGGAATACAGCCCCCAAATATATTCAGTGAGTTCAGTTATCACCATAGCTCTTAACCTTGGCACAAAAATCCTGGACAAAGCCAATAATGGGGGAATACAGTCCAAAAAAATAGGGACAAATATCCATTGAGGACACCAGAGCAAACCCACACAAACACAGGGAGGACATGCAGACTCCACACAGAAGGCACCCCAGCCAAGAATCAAACCAGACAACCTGTAGCTATCAGGCAACAATACTACCACTGCACTACTGTCTGTGTTAAGTAACAAAAATACAGAAACCACAGATTTTATGAGGAACAGAACAAATATGAGGCAAAAATCTGCAAATGTTTTACAAATGGTAGTGGGTAGGGAACTCAGGCTCTTGTCACTTGGGCCCAAGGTACAGGGTTCAAGCCTTATTCTCTACTCACCACCATGTAGCAACTGGAGCATATTAGACACACACATACACACACACACACCTCCATGACTAAGGTAGCGAGTCTGTCCTCTGCAACACACACACCCTACCTGCATAGGTTCATAGGTTCATACTAGGCTATCTGCCCAAGGGCATTTATAAGCCTAGCCCATAGTTATGTGGCTTTCGCCACCCCTTTAGTTTGAAGAAAACTATGCCTATTATTTTGCTATGCCTCTGTCAAGCAGTGACACTGAAGTAATCCCTGGGGTATATCTGCGATCTCCCATCCACTGGTCAAGATTCCTCTTGAACAAGGCCAGCGAGGTGCTCTGCCTCACATGTACCGGGATTTTGTTCCACAGCATAGGGAGTCTCTGGGTGATGAATCTGTCCCTCCAGCACATTCTATTAATAACCATGTCAAGGTTTAAGTCTCCCGCCCTTGTGGTTCTGAGGGATCTAGATTTTTTGAGGTGAAGCATATTCATCAAATCTGGGTTTGACATGGCCTTATATGTCAGGCACAGGTCACCTCTGAGCAAGCGGTATGCGACTGAATAGAGCTGGAGTTCTTTCAGTCTGGCAGCATAAGACATATTTTTGAGACCCTTTATCCTTTTGGTGAGGAACTTTTGGGGCCTTTCCAGCTGCTGCAGGTGTCGGGTCAGATACATTCGAATGGGGCATTGTACTCAATCATAGGTCTAATGAGTGATGAGTACAGAGGGACGATGACCTCCCTAGATCTAGATGTGAATCCTTTCATGATCAGGTGGGCAATGTAGAAGGTTTTCCTAACTACTTTGGCAACACGAGTGTCAAACGAAAGGTTACTGTCAACCTGGGTCCCCAGATCCCTGATGACTTCTTCTGTGCTCAGTGGATTGCCACCTATATGGTAGCTAGGGGTAACCTTGTTTTTCCCGAAGGGTATGACTATGCATTTCTTGGCGTTTAACTTTAGGCCATGGCTCTGGCACCAGTTATCTGTTTCTGTGAGGTCCTTCTGAAGGATATCTGTGTCAGATGTGTTTTCGACTATGGAGCCCAGTTTGCAGTCATTTGCAAACTTTGTCAGCCATAACCCTCCTGTGTTTGCTTGTACTTCAGAAAAGTAGATGCCGAACAAGAGTGGTCCCAGGACTGAGCCCTTTGGGACACCACTTGTGACAGGCTTTGAGTCTGACATGGCGCCAGCAACTCTGACCCTGTGGGTTCTGTCACTTAGCCAGTTTGCAACCCAGATCCTCCGTAGTGATGCTTTCCTCTGCAGCAGCCCAGCTAAGTCCTCCGTAGCAATCCTGTCCTCTGCAGCAGCCCAGCTAAGTCCTCCGTAGCGATCCTGTCCTCTGCAGCAGCCCAGTTAAGTCCTCCGTAGCGATCCTGTCCTCTGCAGCAGCCCAGCTAAGTCCTCCGTAGCGATCCTGTCCTCTGCAGCAGCCCAGCTAAGTCCTCCGTAGCGATCCTGTCCTCTGCAGCAGCCCAGCTAAGTCCTCAGTAGCGACCTGTCCTCTGCAGCAGCCCAGCTAAGTCCTCAGTAGCGATCTTGTCCTCTGCAGCAGTCCAGCTAAGTCCTCAGTAGCGACCTGTCCTCTGTAGTAGCCCAGCTAAGTCCTCCATAGCGATCCTGCCCTCTACAGCAGCCCAGCTAAGTCCTCCATAGCAATCCTGTCCTCTGCAGCAATCCGATCACCTGTCTCTGTCCTCCATAACGGCCCGCGCATGCTGTTGGGTCTCCTCGCGAGTAGGCTGGAGCCTCCAGCCTGCGGGTTATGCAGTCCGTTGACCTTCCGGTCTGTGCGGTCGTCACCGCACAGACCTCTGGGCTGGAAGGGCGGAGTTCCCTGCCTTCCCTATCCGGACTGCCTAACAGAGCAGTCTGGAGTTCAGGAATGAAGCACGCATGCGTGCGTGGAGTTCTGGTCTGCCTAACACAGCAATCAGGAACTAAGCACGCATGCGTGGAGTCCGGGACTACTCATGAGATTTTTTTAATTTTATTTTTTTATGTTCTACAGTGTGGGGGAAATTTATTATTCATTTTACAGGTGGCGGGCTGCAGTCTTATAGCACGAGCCACCCCTGTGTTCAATCATGTCTCAACTCAAAGGTCAGCAACACGTTGCAACTGTTTTATGAAGACTTACTTTTCAGAAAGATAACTTACCTTCCCCTCAAACAACTTATCTTTAACTTTCTCCATCCTAGCCTCTAACACCCCAGAAAAGTCTCAGTATCCATCTTAATTAATGAAATCTGCATAAAATGTGCAAAGCAGCACTTCCCAATCAGTTACACCACCACAACTACTGGTTTCCCCAGTGAGCTCCACGAGCACTATGCCCTCAACAGCCCAATGAACACATCCTTCATCTTTTTCATTCCCCTTCCCCTTCCTACTTACAATAAACAACTGAAAAATGAACGCCCACCACAAAATTCCTCATTTCAAGCAATCTATCGCTTTATTTGTCAAATTTCTTTTTATTAATTGTTTTTTTTTTTTTCCAAAGTGTAAGAAAAGAAAAAAAACAAGCAACTAAGAAAAACCTAAAGAAACAAACCACTGGTGGTTCTGGTATATCTACCTCCCATGTAGGTTCTCTGTCTACATCCAAAATTTAAGTCACAAGATGAACAAGCAAAAAAAAAATAAAGGCAGAGATGCAAGGAGAACAGCTGACCTCAGTGCAAGAATAGCCAGCAGTCTGTACTTGTTTGTTCAAAAATCACAGCAATCACTTAAGGTTCAGACATTTAGTATGCGTTGACAGCAGTCCTAAACTTAAAACCTAAATACTTAATTTTTAAATATAAAAATAAAAGTCAAGTACATGTCAACAAACAGACTCAGGTTTATTCAGTCATAATAAGCACTTTCATCCACAAACTGGGCTTCATCAGATCATCTTTTGAAAAAACAACTTTATTCATGAAAAATATATACTTATACAAAACAACAAGGTAATAAATCAACATCAAAAAGAGAACATGAGAAAAAAATCATTGGGTGACTCATGAACTAATTAAAATGCAAAGAATAAAATGATCCTAAGTTACCACCCTGGTAGTAAAAGTATCTTCATGATTGGACCACACTTATAAACCTAATTAGCAAGATCAACTAGGTAGTCACTGGGTAAAAACTGTTATGAAAACCAGAGCTAGAATATGCATTTATATCCAAAACCAGAATATTAACAAACAGTGTGCTCAAAATATTACATCAATGACTACACACACGCAGTCTTCAAGAGGAGAAGACACTTAAAACAAACATACACCCAAATCAATCAAAATCCACACGAACAACTCTCCACATCAGGAATACCAAAAATACCAATCGACAAAAATAAAACTAGCAAAAAAAAATCAAACTAAAAACTTATTCACAAAGCTCAAGTCTGAGTAAACAACTAAGAAACAAACTTCCATAATGTAATCATGGAAAAAAGAGCACAAGTACAGACAAAATAAATAAAAACTAAGTAAAACGACATAATAAATAAAAGTAGATACAAAAGCAAACTACAAATAAAAACAAATCTATGATAGGAGAATCCCATTCCAGGGATACAGTCAAAACCAATAAATTATACACCAAAAAGTCTAACTAGTAATTAAAAGTAACAATAAAATAAAAAATAATATATCTTCTGAGGAACCAAATAACTGGCCCCACCCATTCGACTCAAGGCAACCTCCTCCAGCAACCACCTGACCCACACAATCCCTCTGACCTTACATGTCTACCACTTAATGTGCTTTGTCTGTATCATATTCTTTAGCGGTTCCTCCTGCCCCTGCTGGTCCTGCTCCCCTGCCCTTCTCACCCACTGCATTCTTTCACAAGCTCTCCTTAGCCAGTGCTTCTTATTTTCTCTCTCTCTCTCTAAAGTTCCTGCTTCTCACTGTACACGTCCACTCTCCTTTACTGCTGCCAATGTTTTGCCTAATAAACTGACCTCATCTGCAAAAGATCTCTGGAACAGATTCCCCAATAATCTACAGTACAATACCATACAGTTTGAAACATACATAAACTTCCTATGACTGTCTCATTGTTCTATATGGTGTTTCCCAGCATTAAACTCTGGAGAGCCATAATAACACAGGTCCACAGCTGGCTGCATGATCATTTGCAACAGGTAAATAGCAACATAACGTTATCCTCACTGTCCTCTGCCACTAATGGAATCCTCAAGGCTCTGTCCTGCAAATTCTGCTTTTTGGAATCTTTCTCTCAAACATCAATAACTACTCGTGTCTTGTACACCAAATATGTAGAAGACTGCAAACTAGGAAGTATTGTCTTTAATCCCATGGACACCACCTCCCTTCAAACAATAATTAACATTAGACATGAACTGACCTTGCCTTCAGTGTCAAACATGCAGCAATCCAGCATTTCACAACATCTCCCCACCAACTTTATATATTACTGAAGTACAACGGAAATTTGACAAAAAGCAAAAAAACCCTGGCGTCCTTATATATGATAACCATTTATCTCATACCAGTAAAGCCAATATCATTCACAAGACGTATAAAGTCACTCATCTGCTTGTCCATGGGGTAAAGACTTATGCCAGACAAGTACTTGTCCCCTTTTACGTAGTTCTTGTCAGACCAACTACAGAACAGTACAGCTTGTTCTGTAATGTACATATACACCATATAGTGCAGCTGGAAACGGTACAGAGAGTGATCACAAGGGGAAATAAAGGGCTCTGGGGCTCGTTTAATATCCAGATAATACAGTAACTTTACCCTTTTTTTCTATCTGTCTTCATAGAGGACAGCTATGCCTGATAAAGGGGACATTAAAGGGCCCATTACTATATGAAACCCTTTGTTTAGGATGTTATCCTGGCAACCTGAACATGAGCACATAACAACCCTCAACAAAAATGAATATCGCCCATTTAGTGAGCTACAACTTTATATCTCAAAGGTTTTCATTCTCAAACTTAGCCCATTAACTCCTACTTTCACATGGGCATTTGTAAGTTCTATCATGGGCTCCGGATCCAGAGCATCAAACTTCTTAATGGCCAAAAGGTCTTAAGCTTGTTCATGAAACCTATGAACTTATGAAAAAAAAACATGCCATTCACTTCAGACAACTGAAAAAGACAGTCTCAAAGGCATTGAAAAGTCCATGTCACCTGACTCATCATCTCACTTCAGACCTTCAGAGGTTCCACTCCAAGCAGAGCCAGATCCAGTACTAGGCGACCAAGGCAGTCATCATAGGCCCACTGGTTGGGAGGGGGCCACTGGCCAGGGACTGTCATGTTAATTTTTTGTAATTAAAAAAAACAAAAAACATTATACATGTGTTTTTAAGGGTGTTCTTTAAGATCACCCTGTGTTCGGTCGCAACAACTGTGCATGCATTATCGCACAGACCTGTTGTTGCTTATTTCTTCTACTCTGCATGCACAGAATTTGAATAGAAGACAATGGACAATAACTTCCTGCTTCAACAGTGTGTGTGTGTGTGTGTGTGTGTGTGTGTGTGTGTGTGTGTGTGAGACATTCCTGCTTCAGAGAGTACAAGGTAGTAGTGTGCGAGTGTTTGTAATGCCATAGTTGGGGGTAGCTAGTAATTTGCTCAGGCTCAAACTTGTACCTTAGTTATGCTGTGTTGTACATTAAGGGGGTGGGGTGCTGCAGTCCTGATTATGTCCTCCTTTGGATGAGATGCTTAGTAACTATGAACCTGTTATCAGTTTGCCATCTATTTCCTACTGCAATACTACCAGCTCGGATCCGACTAGGCCATTTGCAAAAGCTTATGGAAACCAGAAACTCTCATGCTACTCCCTTACCCACAATGCACCAACACCAATTACCTGAGATCTTGTTTGCTAAGAAAGCAGAAAGACAATTTAGTCACAGAAACAGGAAACTATATCTGGAGCTATACAGCAAGGAAGTGGCATACTCACAAAAACACTCACTTTTCTAGGAGTTCGTAAGTTAGTGGGGTTGGTGGGAAGGGAGGTGAGGAAGAATCAAAATGGACAATACAGATGGAGCATTATGGTAAGTACATAACTTCTTTATCTGATGTTGTCAATTTTCATTCTGTCCTCAGCTTATAGAACAGTGTCTCAAGCTACCTAATTTCCCAGGTGAACTTTAGGAAGGATATTCCTGAGCACCACTGAGCCAAATGATGCCCTGGCCCTGGAGACCATATCCAATGTGTAATGCAAAACAAATGTATGGGGAGTAAACCAGGTTGTTGCTGCACATATGTCGTCCATGGAGGCTCTGAACTGAAAGAATGATGAAGTAGCCATGGTTCTAGTGAAGTGAGCTCTAACAGATTTCAACAAGGTGATGCCCAAACTGGGGTACATAAAAGAAATGCAATTCATAAACCATTTGGCTAGAGTAATTTTGGTAACAGATTCTCCTAGTTTCATTTCTGAAAAGGAGACAAATAATTGTTCAGTTTTCCTGAAATTTTCCATCCTGTGTAGGTAAAAATGTAATTGCTTGTGCATAGCTAGTAAATGTAATGTATATTCACCTTTGTTAGAAAATTTGGGGAAGAATACAGGCTAATTAATAGCGTGGTTTATATTTGCCTTTGATACCACTTTAGGAAGAGGATTAGTTCGTAAAGTGACTCTGTCTTTGTGAAATATTAAGTAAGGTGACTTCGAAGACAGCACCTGTATCTCTGAAATTCTTCTGGTAGAGGTAATGGCTATCAGAAAGATTATTTTCCAAGAAAGGTATTTGAGTCACATTTAGCTGCAAGTTCAAAATGAAATTGAGTAAATTGCTGCAGTACCAGTTTGAGAGTCCTATGGGGGAGTAGGGTCTCTGAAGGGAGGCCCTGAGAAGGAGAGTAACTCACAAAAATGTTCTGAATGGTCTATGGGAAGCAACAGAAACCATCAAATCCTATGTGAAAATTTGATATTGCTGCCAACTGAACCTTAACCATGAAGGAGCTAGCTCCATCTTTAAAAATTAAGGCTAAAAATTCAAGGATACTACGCAAAGGGGGCTGAAAAAGGATCAACATTATTTTGATGGGCCCAGTAAGCAAATCTTTTCCATTTCCAAGTTTATACGTAGATGGTTTACGTGAAGATAAGAGTATCTGACGGACTGGAGAGGAAAGCATAGTGTGTCTGGCTATTAATGCAACTGGAGAAGTCAGGCAGTCAGCATGAGGTTCGATATGTCTGGATGAATCATGCATGTCAGGTGAAAAGTACAGTTTTGTACCTACCATAAATGTAGATGTTCGAAGATCCACATTGCTGCAGTCCTTACACTTGGGTAGTCCGCTGTCCTCGGTCGGCCCGAATATCAAAGTATAAGGCTGACGCCGTCAAGGCGCATTTGACTGACATCAGGGCGTCAGGGTACAAATGCATGACCGACGTCATATCCTCAGTCTTTTCTTGCCCCAGATGTCAGAAGACTCTAAAAATAAAGGCCAAAACCAAAAGACAGCAAACCAACAACCAACCATCCTAGCACTAAAAATATGTACAATATATACAATATACACCCTATTTACAACCCAACCCACACAACCCTCTAACTACAGAGGGAAGGAGGGAGGGTAAATTGGACTGCAGCAATGTGGATCTTGAACATCTACATTTATGGTAGGTACAAAACTGTACTATGTTCTTCATCTCACATTGCTGCAGTCCTTACACTTGGGTAGAATCCCAAAGCAGAGGTAAGGGAGGATGGCCAAACTATAAGGAAGCAGGAGCTGCCAAAATGCCCTGCAAAACAGCAGTGGCAAAACCAGCCCTGGATTTAGAGTAAAGTGGTAGGTGATAATGCCTAGAGAAAGTATGCACTGAACTCCAAGTAGCTGCCTCCAAAATATCCTTAGTTGCCACCCCCCTCAAAAAAGCTGTCGAAGTGGCAGTAGCCCTAGTGGAATGAGGCCTAATCCCAGCTGGAATTTCCTTGCCATGATGGGAATAACAGAAAGCAATGCAAAACCCAATCCACTTAGAAATAGTTTGTTTTGACACAGGCTTGCCCTGAGAACACAAAGCAAAAGAAACAAATAACTGCTGAGACTGCCTGAACCCTTTAGTTCTGTCCAAATAATACAACTGCCTGTGTACATCTAAAGTGTGCAAAATCTTTTCCCCTCTATTTTGGGGTTTTGCATAAAAGTCTGGCATATGTAGAGTTTGGTTTAACGACACACTAGAAATCACTTTAGGCATAAAGGAAGGATTAGTGCGTAAAGATACCCTATCCTTATGGAAAATTAAGAAAGGCTCAACCGCCATAAGGGCCTGCAACTCAGAAACCCTTCTTGCAGAGGTAATAGCCAACAAAAAAGCAGTCTTCCATGATAAAAACTTTAATTCAGTAGTAGCTGCAGGCTCAAAAGGTTGTAGAGTGAGTTTCTCCAACAGAAAATTGAGATCCCAAGCAGGAGTAGGAGCTCTTATTGGGGGTCTTATATTCTTTGCCCTCTAAGAAATTGCTTGAACAAAGGATGAGAAAACAATGGTGGGTCACAATCATAGTGAGCGAAATTGCTGCAGCATGAACCTTAATAGAAGAGAAGGACAAACCTTTGTCCAGTAACTCAGTAAGATATTGAAGAGCCACACTCAAATTAGGCTCAGAAACATCAAAATCCTTTGCTCCAAAATAAAAATCTCTTCCATTTATCTCGTACACTTTCCTTGTACTAGGCCTTCTAGCTTCCAAAATAACATTCAAAACTTGCTGTGGAAGTGGAGGCCCACTATGGTTCAAGACAGAATATGCCAGGCTGTTAGGTGCAGAGAGTGAAGCTTGACATTGAGCAAATGACTGTCCTCCTGGGACAACAGGTGTGGAATCGAAGGCAAAGGCCATGGAGGTTTCCGTACCAGGCTTCTCAGTAATGGGTACCAATGCTGTCGAGGCCAATCTGGAGCTATCAAAATCATCCTTGGCTTGTCTTGTCTGGCCTTCAGTAGTACCTTTGGGAGGAGAGGCAGAGGCGGAAAGGCATACACATGAAGATTGCTCCACTTGAAAGAAAGAGCATCCACTTTCCAAGCTGTGGGATGAAACCTTTTTGTGCAAAACTTTGGCAGCTGGTGGTTTAGTGGAGAAGCGAACAGATCTATGTCTGGAGTTCCCCATGACACTGTCAATTTCTGAAATACATGAGGATCCAATTTCCACTCGTGGGGATCCATAATTTGTCTGCTCAACACATCTGCTAAGGAGTTCTGTGCTCCCGGCAGAAACCTTGCCTGAAGATTTAGCTGTAAACTGAGAGCAGTCTCCCACAAAATCATTGCTTGCCTGCATAGGGATAAGAATGTGTTCCGCCTTGCTTGTTGATGTACCACATGACAGTTGTGTTGTCTGTTAGAATCAACACCTGCCCTGGAAGAAGTAAATCCTTGAAAGCTATTAATGCAAACTGGACTGCTAACATCTCTTTCAAGTTGATATGTAGATGTTGTAGTCTGGCAGGCCACTTGTCTTGTATCCACTTTCCATTCAGATGAGCTCCCCAAGCTTTGTCTGAGGCATCTGTCGTTAGAATCTGACTCGCCTCTGGCGGGTCACAGAGAGTCCCTTGTTTAGGTGACATTCCTGAGCCCACCACAAAAATTCCTTTTGAATGCAAGGTATTATTTGAATGACAGTGTCCAAATCCTGGCAGTGCTGTGTCCATACATTTTGAGATACCATTGTAGCTTCCTCATATGCAGTTTGGCATTGGGAAGCACCAGAATACAAGATGCCATGAACCCCAAGGCTTGAAGGACTGTCCTTGCAGTCAGCCTGGACTGATGAGACAACTGATGAAAGTAAAGGGAAAGATTCTTTTGTTTGTCCGGGGTCAAAAGGCCATCTGGGATGCTGTATTCAGTCTCACACCCAGAAAGCACATGTCCTGAGAGGGTACTAGACTGGACTTTATTTCGTTCACAGAATACCCCAGGCATCTTAGCACTGCTATCACATAATCCAAATGATGAAGAAGCTCGTCCTTCCTTGAGCCAGAATCAGGCAATCGTCCAAATAAGGATAGATCTGTATTCCTTTTAACCTGAGGAAAGCTATCACTGGAGCCAGAACATTAGTGAACACTCTGGGCGCAGTAGATAAGCCAAAGGGCAATGCAGAGAACTGATAATGAGAAGTCCCAGCTCGAAACGCAGATACTTCCTGCAACTCAGTCTGATAGGAACATGAAGATAAGCCTCCTTGAGATCCAAAGTTACCATCCAATGATCTTTGCCCAGCAGAGGTAAAAGCTGTTGTAACGTCAACATTTTGAACTTGGGAATGTCCAGATAAGTGTTGAGGATAGATAAGTCCAAAATTGGTCTCCACGTGTTCCCTTTCTTTGGTACTAGGAACAGGCGAGAATAAACTCCTAGGCCACTTCTGGCATAGGGACCGCTGAATGGCCCCTATTTGGAGTAACAGAGAAATTTGCTTGTGAGCCTCTATTCTTTGTGGAGGAGGAACGTCTGGCATGCCTTTGAAAGGAGGCAAGGTATGGAAATAAAACCTGTAACCGTGGTGAATGATATCCAATACCCATCTGTCTTGGGTAATTAAACTCCAATTTTCTTTGAAAAGTGCCAACCTTCCTCCCAAAGGTGCTGCCAGGCGAGAAGGTTCTGGCAGCTGAAAAGGTAGGTCATTGGGTCTGTTTACGAAAGGACTGACCCCTGCCCTCACCAAGACTGTGCAGGAGAACTCCCTGTTCTAGGCCTGAAGGAGCCCTGAGCTCTGCCCCTACCACGTCTAGATCTACCCCTAGACTGGGAATCATAAGAAGGATCGTCCACCCCTTAGTAGGCCAATTTCTACTAAACTTTGGAGGCTGAACCTGCAAAAAATCTTTAACAGTCTGCATAGACTTAGCCTTGTCTTTCATTTTCTTTAAAACTGTCTCAACAGGAGAACCAAACAACACATCAGATTGTAAAGGAGCATCTAAAATCCTTGTTTTAACATGGTCAGATAAATTCTGATCCCTCAGCCAGGCGTGCCTGCGAAGAACTGACCCAGTGGCAGCCACCTAGACGAGGCCTGTACAGCATCAAAACCACATTGCAAAGAATGCTTACCCACCTGTTCAGAAACATGCACTAAATCTTGCAACTCTTTACAATCAATACCTTCCGCCAGAGCATCAACCTTAGACTTCAATTGTGAAAGGAGATAGTTTTGGTATTTCAACATGTGAAACTGGCAATTCAAAGCCCTCATAGCTAGAGTGGAAGAAGTATAAACTTTCTTTCCCCATCTATCCAAAGCCCTGGCCTCTTTATCTGAAGGAACCGGATTCTTGACAACAGAAGCCTTAACACCTTTAGGCCCCTGACTAACAGCTTCTGGGTCTGCCCTAGGACTCTTAAAAGATACTTATGAGCTTCAGGCACCCTGTAATACCTATCCGGTTTAACAGGAGCAGGAGGCAAAGAATCAGGATTAAGAGAAGCCTCTGTAAAAACATCTTCCACCACATCCAAAACAGGAGGTATAGCCAAAGGCCTATGCTGGGGTAAAACAAAAATTCCCTAAGCCTTTTCCTGGTATCACAGTAGTCCTGACCTTCCCACTTAATATGCTCCCTCATGGAATGAAGAGTATCTGAAAAGAAAAATCCTCAGGAGGAGAAGCAGAAGGAGTAGAATCATCCACATCAGAATCAGAATAAGGAGAATACTCCTGCAAGTCTTCAGCCGAAGACTCTGAAACATCCGAAGCCTGCTCAAAACTCCCTAGCTCAGGCTCCACCCTAGGTCTCTTATCAGGAGGGGGCAATGAACCCCTAATCAAAGTAATCAAATCTTCTGCCATTTTAAGCATATGCTTCTTGGGCACAGTTCCTGAAGAACTAGGGGTGACACCAACTGAAGCTAAACCTGGCCTGCCTCTGGGAGAAGCCTTGGAAACAGAAGGAGAGGGCCTAACCACCTTAGGAAGGGAGGGAGGAGTCTAGTAACCTGAGAAGCCCCTTCAGCCTGACCTGCCTCCTGAGAGGCCACATCCTGCAATAACAAAGTCTCTCCCTGGGATCCCAAAGAAACCTCCGGTGGAACCACCGGCTCCACCGACACCTCTAAAGAACCGGCGTCCGGTATGGACGGTTCTTCCAGCCTAGGCTTAACTGCTTTGTCCTTGCGCTTCTTCGAAGAAGCGGCCGGAGCATCCGGCGGCATTTTATAATTGCACGCTTCCAAGACTAACCTGGCACAATCTAACCTTCTCTTTATAGTGCTTATTGAATCTAGCACAAGAGCGACACCCAACAACGCCGTGCTCAGGCCCTAAACAAGGAATACACAAAGTATGATAGTCTCTATGCGGTATCTGTTTCCGACAAGAAATACAATTATTCACTTTTGCTGACATCCGGTAAACCAGTGAGGCAAGAAAAACTAAAATATTCCCCAACGGGTACTTAACTTTGACTCGGTCTGAAACTCCGAATCGAAAAATTTCAGAACGCCAACCGGCACTTGCAATGCTGCTTCTGCATCGGACCATGCGGCAAAAAAGACTGAGGATATGACGTCGGTCATGCGCATTTGTACCCTGACGTCCTGATGTCAGTCAAATGCGCCTTGACCGACGTCAGCCTTATACTTTGATATTCGGGCCGACCGAGGACAGCGGACTACCCAAGTGTAAGGACTGCAGCAATGTGAGATGAAGAACATCAGTAAGTCTAGAGTTGGAAACAGAATCCACGGTGGGTGCAGAAAGTGAGGCCAAAGAAAGGAGAAAGTACAGTTTTGTACCTACCATAAATGTAGATGTTCGAGGATCCACATTGCTGCAGTCCTAACTATTGGGTAGTCCGCTGTCCAGTCGGCCCGAATACCAAAGTATATGGCTGGCGTCGGTCAGGGCGCATTAGACTGACGTCAGTACGTCAGGGTACTAATGCGCATGACCGACGTCATATCCTCAGTCTTTTCTTGCCCCAGATGTCAGAAGACCCTGAAAAGATAAGGCCAAAACCAAAAACTCCAAACATACCTGCACCAAAATATGTACAATATATACAAAAGTATCAGAAGACAACCTCACCTACACAACCACCCCTAAACACAGAGGGGAAGGAGGGAGGGTAAATTGGACTGCAGCAATGTGGATCCTCGAACATCTACATTTATGGTAGGTACAAAACTGTACTATGTTCTTCATTCCACATTGCTGCAGTCCTAACTATTGGGTAGAATCCCAAAGCAGAGGTAAGGGAGGCTGGCAAATCATAAGGAAGCAGGAACTGACAACATGCCTTGCAAAATAGCTGTGGCAAAACCAGCCCTAGACTTAGAGTAGAGAGGAAGGTGATAATGCTTAGAGAAAGTATGCACTGAACTCCAAGTAGCTGCCTCCAAAATATCCTTAGTTGCCACCCCTTAGAAATGCTGTTGAAGTGGCAGTAGCCCTAGTGGAATGAGGCCTAATCCCAGCTGGAATCTCCTTGCCATGATGGGAATAACAAAATGCAATGCAACACCCAATCCACCTAGAAATAGTTTGTTTTGACACAGGCTTGCCCTGTGAACTCAAAGCAAAAGAAACAAACAACTGCTGAGACTGCCCAAAATCTTTAGTCCTGCTCAAATAATAGCATAATTGCCTGTGTACATCTAAAGTGTGCAAAATCTTTTCCCCTTTATTTTGGGGTTCTGCATAAAAAGTAGGCAAATGAATAGTTTGGTTTAAAGCCACACTAGAAACCACCTTAGGCATAAAGGAAGGATTAGTACGAAAAGATACCCTATCCTTATGAAAAATCAAAAAAGGCTCCACTGCCATAAGGGCCTGCAACTCAGAAACCCTTCTTGCAGAAGTAATGGCCAACAAAAAGCAGTCTTCCATGACAAGTATTTCAATTCAGCAGTAGCCGAGGCTCAAAAGGTTGTAGAGTAAGTTTCTCCAACACAAAATTGAGATCCCAAGCAGGAGTAGGAGCTCTCGTGGGGTCTTATATTCTTTGCCCTCTAAGAAATTGCTTGAACAAAGGATGCGAAAACAATGGTGGGTCACAATCATAGTGAGCTGAAATTGCTGCAGCATGAATCTTAATGGAAGAGAAAGACAAACCTTTGTCCAATAACTCAGTAAGATATTGAAGAGCCACACTCAAATTAGGCTCAGAAATCTCCAAATTGTTTGCTGCACTCCAAAATAAAAATCTCTTCCATTTTTCTGCGTACACTTTCCTTGTACTAGGTCTTCTGGCTTCCATAATCACATTTAAAACTTGTTGAGGAAGTTGAGACCTGCTGTCTTTCAAAACAGAATATGCCAGGCTGTTAGATGAAGAGAGAGAAGCTTGACATTGAGCAGATGACCGTCCCTCTGAGACAACAGGTGTGGAATCAAAGGTAAAGGCCATGGAGGCTTCCTTACCAGACTCCTCAGTAATGGGTACCAGTGCTGCCGAGGCCAATCTGGAGCCATTAAAATCATCCTTGGCTTGTCTTGTCTGACCTTTAGAAGCACCTTTGGAAGAAGAGGCAGAGGTGGAAACGCATACACATGAAGATTTTTCCAACTGAAAGAAAGAGCATCCACTTTCCAAGCTGTGTGATGAAACCTCTTTGTGCAAAACTTTGGCAGCTGGTGGTTTAGTGGAGAAGCGAACAGATCTATGTCTGGAGTTACCCATGACACTGTCAATTTTTGAAATACATGAAGATCCAGTTTCCACTCGTGGGGATCCATGATTTGTCTGCTTAACACATCTGCTAAGGAGTTCTGTGCTCGGCAGAAACCTTGCCTGAAGAGTTAGTTGCAAGCTGAGCGCAGTCTCCCATAAAATCATTGCTTGCCTGCACAATGGGTAAGAATGTGTTCCCCTTGTTTGTTGATGTACCACATGACAGTTGTGTTGTCTGTTAGAATCAACACCTGCCCTGGAAGAAGTAATTCCTTGAAAGCCATTAATGCAAACTGGACTGCTAACATCTCTTCCATGTTGATATGTAGATGCTGTAGTCTGGCAGGCCACTTGTCTTGTATCCACTTTCCATTTAGATGAGCTCCCCAAGCAATGTCTGAGGCATCTGTCGTTAGAATCTGACTCGCCTCTGGCCGGGTCACAGAGAGTCCCTTGTTTAGGTGACATTCCTGAGCCCACCACAAAATTCCTTTTGAATGCAAGGTATTATTTGAATGACAGTGTCCAAATCCTGGCAGTGCTGTGTCCATACATTTTGAGATACCATTCCAGCTTCCTCATATGCAGTTTGGCATTGGGAAGCACCAGAATACAAGATGCCATGAACCCTAAGGCTTGAAGGACTGTCCTTGCAGTCAGCCCGGACTGAAGAGATAGGTGATGGAAGTAATTGGAAAGATTCTTTTGTTTGTCCGGGGTTAAAAGGCCATCTGGGCTGCTGTATTCAGTCTCACACCCAGAAAGCACATGTCTTGAGAGGGTACTAGACTGGACTTTATTTCGTTCACAGAATACCCTAGGCATCTTAGCACTGCTATGACATATTCCAAATGCTGTAGAAGATCTTCCTTTTCTTGAGCCAGAATCAGGCAATCGTCCAAGTAAGGATAGATTTGAATTCCTTTTAGCCTGAAGTAAGCTATCACTGGAGCCAGAACCTTTGTGAATACTCTGGGCAGTAGATAAGCCAAAGGGCAATGCAGAGAACTGATAATGAGAATTTCCAGCTCGAAAGCAGATACTTCCTGCAAGTTAGTCTTATAGGCACATGAAGGTAAGCTTCCTTGAGATCTAAAGTTACCATCCAGTGATCTTTGCCCAGCAGAGGTAAAAGCTGTTGTAACGTCAACATTTTGAACTTGGGAATGTCCAGATAAGTGTTGAGAATAGATAAATCCAAAATTGGTCTCCACGTGTTCCCCTTCTTCGCTACTAGGAAGGCGAGAATAAAATCCTAGGCCTCTTTCTGGTACAGGAACTGGCTGAATGGCCCCTATTTGGAGCAACAGAGAAATTTGCTTGTGAGCCTCTGTTCTTTGTAGAGGAGGAATGTCTGGCATGCCTTTGAAAGGAGGCAAGGTATGGAAATAAAACCTGTAACCGTGGTGAATGATATCCAGAACCCATCTGTCTTGGGTAATTAAATCCCAATTTTCTTTGAAAAGAGACAGCCTTCCTCCCAAAGGTGCTGCCAGGCGAGAATGAACTGGCAGCTGGAAAGGCAGGTCATTGGGTCTGCTTACGAAAGGACTGACCCCTGCCCTCACTAGAAGTCTGAGCAGGGAACTCCTGTCCTAGGCCTAAAGGAACCCTGAGCTCTGCCCCTACCACGTCTAGACCTACCCCTAGACTGGGAATCATAAGCAGGATAAGTCCATCCCTTAGAAGGCCAATTTCTACTAAACTTGGAGGCTGCACCTGCAAAAATCCTTAACAGTTTGCATAGACTTAGCCTTGTCCTCCATTTTCTTTAAGACTGCTTCCACAGGTGAACCAAACAACACATCAGACTGTAAAGGAGCATCCAAAATCCTCGTTTTAACATGCTCAGCTAAATTCTGATCTCTCAACCAGGCGTGCCTACGAAGAACAGAACCAGTGGCAGCCACCCTCGAGGAGGCCTGCACAGCATCAAAACCACACTGCAAGGAATGTTTACCCACCTGTTCAGACACATGAACTAAATCCTGCAACTCTTTACACTCAATACCTTCCGCCAGAGCATCCACCTTAGATTTCAGTTGTGAAAGGAGATAATTCTGATATTTTAACATGTGAAACTGACAATTCAACGCCCTCATGGCTAAAGTGGAAGAAGTATACACTTTCTTTCCCCATCTATCCAAAGCCCTTGCCTCTTTATCAGGAGGGACAGGATTTTTAACAACTGAGGCCTTCACACCTTTAGGCCCCTGAGAGACAGTTTCGGGTCTGCCCTAGGACTCTTAAAAGATACTTATGAGCTTCAGGCACCCTATAATACCTATCCGGTTTAACTGGGGCAGGAGGCAAAGAATCAGGATTCAGGAAGCCTCTGCAAAACATCTTCCACCACATTCAGAACAGGAGGTATAGCTAAAGGCCTATGCTGGGGTAAAAACAAGAATTCCCTAAGCCTTTTCCTGGAATCAGAGAAATCTTGACCTTCCCATTTAAAATGCTCCCTCATGGAATGCAGAGTCTCTGAAAATGAAAAATCCTCAGGAGGGGAAGTCAAGGAGTAGAATCATCCACATCAGAATCAGAATAAGGAGGATACTCCTGCAAGTCTTCAACCAAGACTCAGAAGCCTCGAACATTGCTCAAAACTCAAACTCAGGTTCCACCCTAGGCCTCTTATCAGGAGGGGGCATAGAACCTCTTATCATAGTAATCAAATCCTCTGCCATTTTAAGCATATGTTTCTTAGGCAAAGCCCCTGAAGCACTAGGAACCCCCACTGAAGCTACACTTGGCCTGCCTCTCAAAGAAGTCTTGGAAACAGAAGGGAGGCTCTAACCACCTTAGGAGAGGGAAGAACAGCCACCTGAGAAGCCCCCTCAGCCTGGCCTACTTCCTGAGAGGATACATCCTGTAACAGTAAAGTCTCTACCTGAGACTCCAAAGAAACACCTGGCAGAACCTCCGGCTCCACTGAGCCTTCCAAAGAACCGACGTCTGGGACTGTCGGTTCTTCCCTCTAGGCTTTGCTGCTTTGTCCTTGCGCTTTTTGGCGAAGCCGCCGGAGCATCCGGCGGCATTTTATAATTACAACGCTTCCCAAACACTAACCTGGCACAGTCTAACCTTCTCTTAATAGTGCGTTTGTTAAATCTAGCACAAGAGCGGCATCCAACAACGTCGTGCTCAGGCCCTAAACAAGGTATACACAAAGTATGATAATCCCTATGAGGTATCTGTTTCCCACAAGAAATACAGTTATTCACTTTTTCTGACATCCGGTTAAATACTGAGGCAAGAAAAAACCAAAATAATCCCCAACGGGGTACTTAGCCAACTTTGATTCGGTCTGAAACTCTGACTTCAGAAACTTTCAGAACGCCAACCTGCACTCGCAAAATTGCTTCTGCATCGGACCATGCGGCAAAAAAGACTGAGGATATGACGTCGGTCATGCGCATTAGTACCCTGACGTACTGACGTCAGTCTAATGCGCCCTGACCGACGTCAGCCATATACTTTGGTATTCGGGCCGACTGGACAGCGGACTACCCAATAGTTAGGACTGCAGCAATGTGGAATGAAGAACATCCAAATTTGTCAAGGCCATAAGGATGCAATGCAGATAACTTTGCTCTTCAACATTTTTGCTTTCTGCAGAAATTTGTAAATTAGTGGGATTGGTGGATAGGGATATAACAGACCAGGGGGACAATCATAAAATAGAGCATCCCTCAGTGCCTCCTCCTGAGGGTGGATTAAGGCAAAGTAGCTACTGCATTTGTTGTTTAGGGGAGAGGCAAAAAAGATCACAGCAAGGCTGGCCCCACTGGTGAAAAATCATCTCCGTCATGCTATTGTTGAGACACCATTCATGAGGTAGAATGCACCTGCTCAGCTTGTCTGCTCTCACACTAGACTTCCCCAGAATGTGAGTTGCTATAAGAACACAGTCTGATGAGATTGTCCTTTGCCACAATCTGAGAGCTTCTTGACATAGGGGGTAAGATTTTGTTCCTCCTTGTTTGGTGATGTACCAAACTACTGACATGCTGTCTGTCTGAACTGCAATTGTACCTGAAGGGAGACCTTCTTGAAATGCATGCAATGCTAAAAGCACTGCTCTCATCTCTAGAACATTGATATGCAAGTTAGCCTCTATGAGAGACCAAGTGCCTTGGACTGTCTTCCCAGGTAATGTCCCCCTAGCCTAACGGGGAAGTGTCCATGGTCACTATGGCCTTAGGCTGAGGGGGGGGGGATGAACAGTCGGCCTAGTAGAACTTGAGCTGATTAAATCCACCACCTGAGATCTCTCTTGCAAATCTGAGTGACATGTATTAGGGTTAACATGATTTGACAAAAGTATTGACCTTTGCACGGCTAGTATCCATTGTAAAATCCTGATGCAGAACCTGGCTAACAGTACTAAGGTTATTGCTCCTGCCACTGTTCCTAGAGCCTGAAGAACCAAACGGGCAGAAATGTTGGTACTGGAGATTATCTTCTTAACCTGTGTTCTTAAGGTCTGAATTCTTAAGAGGGGGTAGTGATGCTATCAATGATTTTGTGTTAAACAATGCCCCTATGAACTCTAACGTTTAAGTAGGTTGCAGATGAGACATTTCATAATTTATGGTTATTCCCAGAACAGAACAAGTCTGGAGAACCTTGTCTCTTGCTTTTATTGCTTGATGCCTGCTCAGGGTGGTACTGAGACAAGTCATCTAAGTGTGGAAACACCTGGAATCCTTGAAGTCTCAAGGGAACTGCCACTACTGCCATGCATTTGGTGAACACCCTGGGGGCTGTGGTAAAACCAAATGGCAGAACTCTGAATTAGTAATTACTGTCTTCCAGCCAGAAGCTTAAGTACCTTCTAGACCACTTGTTCACCTTTATGTGATAGTACTCATCCTGAAGGTCTATCAAGCACATCCAATCATCCTTTCCCAGAAATGGGAGTATGGACTGAGCCATGACCATCCGAAACTTGGTACGTCAGATTGATTTGTTCAACATACTGAGATTCAAGATTGGTCTCCAACCCCAGTTTTCTTTGGCATTAAAATAAATCTTGAATAAGTTCTGGATTCTATATGGTCTGGTGGAACTACCTGCTTCCTCTGACTGCATGGACCACCAGGGAATTTTCTTGAGATAGAAGATGAAAGGGCAAAGGGAATTATATAACCTCTGGAAATTATCCTCTGCACCCATGTATCTGTTATTTCTAGCTAGGCTCTCATGTGAAGGGACAAACGACCCCAACTGACTCCAGAGGGGGACAATCAGGTCTCCTTTCAGGAATGCTGGAAGGGTCTATTGAAAAAGGAATCTCTAGACCCTTGGTTTTGTGGACCACCTCTGTCATAAGGGTGACACCTACCGTTTGAATTCCCCCTCTGCAGCAGGAGGAAGCTCATCCATGTATGTCCTGGAAATGACCCTGGGACTTTTTGAACCACATTTTCCCAGCATCTCATTGATTCCTGGAGAAGGATCTTTGAGATGCGAAAAAACTTACACCCACGGCAGACAGGGTCTTTCTGTCCTTTTCACACCTTGATAAAGTGTCCTTAACTTTGGGGCCAAACAAGACTTTCCATAAAGAAGAGCACTGATGAACAAAGACTTTAAGGACTCCACAAAATCATATAAGCACATCCAGGCATGCCTTCTTATGGAAATGGTGGAACTCCCTGCCCTTGCATTTCCTTCGGCTGCAAGCGAGACTAACCTCATGGGGGAATTGGAAACTGCCTGCAGTGTAGTAACGGAGACGTGACTTGACTCTTGTACCTCATAAGAAACGGCTCCTGAAGCAATAGCAGAGAGCTCCTTAATCAGGTTTCTCTGCAATCTGGTATAATGTGTCAAATAATTTAGAGACCTCAATGCAAAGGTTGCTAAAGCATAGACACTCTTCCCAAATCAGTCCATCATTTGAGACTCCTTGTTTGGTGGATGGACAGTGGAACTCTCCTCGAATAGTTCCTTCTTAGTGGCCACTGTGTCATAACCATGGCATCTACAAGTACACCTTTCATCCAAAATCATCTATCTTCAGGGGCTGTCAAAACTTTGTATGGCTACCGAGGGACTGGCTCAATGGTATTCGGGGCCTTCTATGTCTGCCAAGGCACCAAATCTACAAGGCAGTTGGAGTCACCCAGAAAGTAGACAGGTCAGTACCAAGCAGCTTCAGGAATACATACTCCTTAGATGAAGGGTTGCTGGGCTTCCAAAATGTCTCCAAACTGGACATCATCAGGAGGTGACCCGTGGGGACCCTTCACCTTCCTCAAAGTCCATATCTTTTGTGATGGACTCCTCAGGGAAGTCCAAGTGCTTCCTCTTGCATGTTCTCTTCCTAGGGACCTCCCCAGTGGGATGCTCTAGGGAGGTATCAGAAGAGGTGTGGACACCCTTCTGGAAAACCTGGGGTTTCGGTACCAGCTGTCCCTGTGGAGAGGATAGTTGAGACTCTACGAGGAGAGATGACAAGCTTGCAGACTAATGATCCAGGGGAAGGGAACTGTCTTTGTCAAGGAAGCTGACAAGGCTCTCTCCATGACCTCAAAGCAGACCCGCCCAGACAGGAAGAAGACCAAGTAATGGTAAGGACAAGCCTTCGAACCATAGTTCCCTCCCGCTATGAGGAGAACTCCCCCAAGGCCGAAGTCTGAGTCGAACTAACCCGTGCCGATGCCCTCAGATGCAAAGACAGCTCAGAGAACTTCAAAGTCAACTGAGATACCCCAGAAGGACAGGGTAGCTCTGGCTCCAAGAGCCCTTCAGAACCAAAGGAACCAAAGAGCTCAGAGCAAGCTTTGGGTCTGAGGGCAAAGCAATTCTCAGATATGATGCTGAGGGCCCCAGAAGGTTCGGATCCGAAAACTTCAAAGCTGACAGTGGAGTTGGAGGAGGAACTTGCATAGCGGGTGTAGTGGAAGTTCGGATGTCCTGACCCAGAGGGGTAGGATCCAAGAGGGCATTTGCCATGCTCTACACCAAGAGACTCTTTCTCACTAACCTCACCATGTCTTCCTCAGTGATGTCCCTGGAAGAGCAAGTGTACACTAGTGACAAGGGACTTTGGTCTCTCTACAAAAAGGTGAAGGGACCCCAAAAGAGACTGGGTCCACTGAAGGAGAATATCTAGTTCTTGGAAGAGAAGGAAAATCAAGTGTTGAATTAAAAGGCTATGACTTTCCGTAACTTGGTATCTGTGTTGTCTTCCTTCATTCCTCCTCATGATAGGGTCTCAGATCCAACCCGCGAATTTGACTTGGCCACATTCTACAAACTTGGATCTGACTGTCAAGCTCCTCCCTCCTACCCATAATGACCTTCCCCAAGTATCTCAGATCCAGTTTGCTGATTCCAAACATTCAACACCCACACAGCAAAGAAGTAGCAGTAGAGGCTCAGACATGGGACATAACAGTCCCTTCATAACCCAGGGGGATGGATGGGTGGGAAAGTGAGGAGGAATGAAGGAAGACAACACAGATGCCAAGTTATGGTAAGACATAACCTTTGAATCTGATATTGCCTTCTTCATTTCTCCTCACGAGAGGGTCAGAATACCCAGATACATAAATCCTGGGTGGCCCTCATGGAAGGATATGCCACAGCACCATCAAACCAAAGGAGGCCCTGCTCCTGGATATGACATCCAACTTGTAGTGTGCTGCACAAATGTCATCAATGGATGTTATACAATAGAAGGCTGAAGAAGTAGCCTGAGCTCTGGTGTAATATGCCCTGGGTTGTCTAGGTAATGCCAATTCCTTGGATGAGTAAACGTCCGAGATGCAATAGGATATCCATTTCACCACGGTAATTTTTGACACTGCTTGTTCCCAGTCTACTGAATGAGAAAGCTATGAAAAGCTGATCAAACTTCCTGTGTTGTTTGGTCTTGTGCAGGGAAAAACGAAGCTATCTATGAACATCTAAAAGCTGGAGAACATATTCCCCCTTATCAGAGAAATTGGGGAAGAACATTGGTAAATAGAGGGATTGATTAATATTGTTCTCAGTAGCTACTTTGGGCATAAATGATGGATTGGTGCGTAATTACCCTCTGTCTTAATGAAAAAGTATGTAAGGGGGTTTGGAGGATAAAGCTTGAAATTCGGAAATTCTTTTAATGGAAGTTATAGCCACCAGGGGGATTGTCTTCCATGACCGAAACTTCATGTCACAACTTGGCACTGGTTCGAAAGGCCCTGTGTTAGAGCCTGCAACACAAGAGTGAGGTCTCCCAAGGTGGAGATGGGTCCTTAATTGGAGACCTTAATAAGAAAACATCTTTCATGAAGGATTTGCATAGTCTAAAAGTGAACAGAGAATGGCAGTGACTTGCAGTATGAAAGGTGGAAATAGCAGCTAATTGCAGTTTGATAGGTGAGAACCTAGCTCCTTCATTGAAAAGGTTTCTAAGAAATAACAAGAAGTCTGAAACTGGCACTAAGAACAGATCAATGTTCCTGTCCATGACCCAAATAACAAATCTCTTCCACTTACTGGTGTAAACTTTTTTAGCAGAAGCCCTTTGCAAGGCTGGAAGAATTTTACAGACCGGGGGGACTTAAGCCTGGGCTGTTTCACTAGGGTTGGAAGTGGAGAACCCAAGCTGTCAATTAGAAGGCTCGCAGGTTTGGATGTTGCATCCCTGATGAGTGGGAAAGGAGGCCCTGACTTGACTCCGGAATCCAAGGAGGATAATTCAGATGAGACCACAGAAAGGTGAGCCACACCTGATGAGGCCAGAAGGGGGCAATGAGGATGACTGAGATCTTCAGCCTGCTTGCCTTCGGAAGAAACGTCAGAATGAGTGAAGAGGAGGGAAAGCATACAGGGGACCCAGGGGCCAGTCATGGACTAGTGTATCCCTCAGGGACTCCCCCGGAGGAGGGATCAGAGCGAAGAACTTGCTGCATGTGTTGTTGAGGGGAGAGGAAAACAAATCGCAGCAAGGCTGACGCCAAAGACAGAAGATCATGTTAGCCTCTGACTGATTGAGGGACCACTCGTCCTGAACCAGGAGCGATTTGCCGAGTCTTTCTGCTATATCTTTGGTTCTCCCTGGGATATGCACTGCAACTAGAAGGCAGTCTGAAGATATCTCCCATTCCCACACCCTCATGGCCACCCTGCACAAAGTTTAAGAATGGGTTCCTCCTTGTTTGTTGATGTACCAGACAACAGACATGTTGTCAGTGTGTGCTGTAATAGTCCCAAAGGGGAGAATGTCCTGAAAGGCTTGCAATGTCAGGAGGACTGCTTTCCTCTCTAGGACACTGATATGCAATCTGGTCTCAGTAGGGGACCAGGTGCCTTTGCCCATCTTCCCATTGTAATGCCCCCCACCTGAACTGAGAAGCTTCTGTGATCACGGTGGCTACGGGGGGGGTTGTTCAAGAATGGTCTGCCTAGAATGACACTGTCTGACTGCATCCACAAACTGTGACATCTGCAAATGGGAGTGAACCTGATGTGAAGGGACAATGGCTGTGAAAGGATGGTCCATTGTATCGCTAGTGCCCACGGGAGAACCTGCACGAAAAATCTGGCTACAGGGACTAAAAGAATGGCTGCAGACATGGATCCTAAAGTCTACAGGATCAACTGAGCCATGGAGGACCGTTGGGCTGATTTCCCAACATGGTTACTCTGTGTGAAGGAAGAGAAGCTACCTGATCCCTTGTACTGAGTTGCATACCTATGAATTCCAGATTCTGTACCGGAATCAGGTTGAATTTGCTCACGTTTATAGTGATGCCCAGAGAGTGTGCTAATTGGATTAAGTAGTCCCTGACTTGGATTAACCAATGTCTCATGGGAGGGGTGAAGAGCTAATTCCTGGAATCTCCTGAGTGTCAAGTGGGCCACTACCACTGCTATGCATTTGGGGAACACCCTGGGGACTGTGGTTAGCTCTGAACTGGTAATGATTGGCTCCCAGCTGGAAGCACAGGTATCTCCTGGAGCACCTGTCTATTTTGATGTGATACTATGCGTCCTTGAGATCTACTGAGCACACCCAGTCATCCTTGTGCAACAGTGGCAGAATGGATTGGGGAACATGTGTCATCAGATCTCCAACTCGGGAGAAAACCCTCTCCATTAACTGAAAAGCCAAAGGACCAAGAGAAGCCCTTTCCATCTCCACTGAAGCCGAAGTCACTGAGGGAAAACGGGCAGGACTCACTCCGGATCCAAGGCCTCTGAATGGATCGGACCTGAACTCAGTGCCGTGGTGCCTAAGGGAAGGGATGGCCCCGTGAAGGATGGAGACAAACTCAGTCCCCCGGACACAGCACCGTCACCACAGCTGTGAAACTCGCTCTGCTCTGAGAAGGCTGGAACAGGACTAGTCAAGGGAATCCTCGGCGTCAAGGTGGGGAGCTTCCTCTGCACCAAGCCCAGCGCGCACAGTATTCCCGAATTCTAAGACTCCAAAACCAAAGGGTCAGAGAAGCAGTCCTGATGGGATGGCCAGGGTAGCTCATGGATCCGACAGAGGACGGAGTCGAGACTAGCCTCATCTGGATCTGGCCTTGAGAAATCTCCTCATCATCCTGTCCATATCCACCTCAGATCAGCTTCTGGAGGGCCTGAATGAAGTCGAAGCGGGGCCAGGAATGCTTGAACCTAGAGGACAGCACAGGAGACCTCAAAGTCCTCAGATCCGGAGGCATGGGATCCGATGTAGCAGCTGACGAAGGAGTGGGAGATATAATGACAACATCCCCCAGATCCATAGAAACTGTAGGATCTGACCGGGGGGTGGGGGGTAATTTCTGCAACTCTGAAGGAGTCAGATCCAAGGATCTCTTGGGCTTCTTCCCTTTGAGAGTCCCTTGAGGAAACTGGAAGGGACTTCTTTTTTGATTCTTTAGCCCCAACAGGAGAGGAAGAAGCAGCCACAGAAGGGGTCTAAGCTTCTGGAGGGAGGAAGGCCCCTAAGAATAAGTTTATTTCTGTGGTCCACTAAGGCCCATGGATTGAATGTAGTGCAAATGTTACATTCCACTTTCAAGTGGTCAGCACCCAGGCAGTACATGCACTCCTTGTGGGCATCCTGTTGGGGATTTTATGCCCACAAGTAGTGCAGTGTTTAAAGCCAGGTGAAGGTTTGTCAGCCATGTCCTAACAAAACCTGTCAAAAAATAACCGTCACCAGAAATACAGGTACGTTAACTCTTTCACTCTAAGGTTTAGACTTTAACTATACATCTTAAATCTAACTAATTATAGTTTTAGAATAACGTTAGCTGTTAAGAATTTTTTTTTTTGTTAGGAAAAAAGGGAGGGCGGATTTACAAAAAATCCACTTAGAAATTAAAGACTGCAAATAACTATGACAACTCTGTAAGCAAGGCCTGAGAGTATGAGATTTGCATCAGAGTCTCTAAAGCAAAAAAGATCTGAGTTATTTTGTGGATGTGGGGCATTTTGGGTAGGAGGGAGGAACCTGAGAATCACATCCAAGTCTGAAGAATGTGACCGGGTCGGATCTGAGACCCTATCGTGAGGAGTAATGAAGAAAACAACATCAGATCCGATGTTTGCAGAGCTGGATCTGAAGCACTCTTATACTGTGTAAGCTTGGTCAATTTAGGTTTCAGATCAGATACTGTAGTCAGATCCAAGGTATCTGTCATCTTCAGTTTTGGATCCAAGGTTGAAGTCGGATCAAAACACTTCCTTTCTGACGTTTAAGATCCGAAGTAGAAAACAGATGTGAAGAAGGTCTTTTCTTAGTTTTTCTTGAAGATGTACTAGAAGAGGGGGAAGCTCCAGATAATGCCTCGCTAAAAAAGAGGAAAGCAACCTCTTAAGGGTCAATTTATTTTTACGTTCAACCAGTGCCCTAGGGGTGAAAGCATGGCATATTGCATAGTTTTCCTCAAGGTGGAGTGGACTCAAACAGTACACACACAGTGTGTGGGCATCAGAGAGGAGAATTTTGTGCCCACATTCTCACATTTTTTAAACCCAGTCAGGTTTTTGTCTTTATCAGTCATATTGAAGAACGGTAAAAGAAGAACGTTATTTCAGTTACCAGACAAGCTAAGAGAGGAAGAGGGGTTTTTTTTGTAAAAGATAACAAAAAGGGGAAAGAATTCCAACAATGGTATTAAAGAGATATGAAACCGCAAAAGAAGGTATACTAACGATAGTATATGACAGAGTACAAATGTACTTAATAGAGTGGAAAGGAAGTTTAATGAAGTGGAAAATAAGTTTTCAGAAGAATTAGAAATATATATATATATATATATATATATATATATATATACACACACACACACACACATATGTATGCATGTGTGTGTGTGTATATATATATGTATATATATATATATATATATATATATATATATATATATATATAATCTCAATACAGACAGAAATGAAAAACATTGCTTTTGAGAAAAAAATTACCACTTATCTGCTCGAGAGAAGCTGGAGCCACATCTTTCACTTTCAAATGGCAAACTAGATATGATGTAATTGGGGATGATGCATTGTGGGTAAGGGAGTAGCTCAAGAGTTTCTGGTTTCCACGAGCTTTTGCAAAAGTCTGAGTCTGATCCAAGGGATTGGATCCGAACCCATAAGTTGAGGACAGAATGAAAACTGACAACATCAAATATACATTTACTGTATTGTTATCCTTCAGTTGTGCACTCTTTGTACACCATAATACAGACCTGCATCATAAACATGAAATCCCTTCCTACTGGCCACTACCAATCAAGCAGCTTCTACGTGTGTGATGCAGATGTCAACACTTCAACCATTAGATTTGTAGGGTTGGCAGTGGTGTTTATTCTCACTCAAGCCCCTCCACTGGCCTTTGCAGCAGACAATACCCTAGTCACATTCTTTTAAGCTTCTCAGCCATATACACATTATGTCAGAATGACAGCCCCACCAAAACAATATCATCCTCTTTCCTGCATTCTAGCACACCAGCATCACTACTAGATGCCAGTAAAACTCCTCCATCCATCAGTGACACCACTGCAGAAAAGTAGCTGGCATCACCTAAGGCCCCTCCTTTACCTGGATAAAGTATCATTATTAAAGGATAAAGAGCAATTCAAAAGACAAATAACCATGCAGCACAACTGTAAGAATATGTTTCAGAAAGCTGAACTTGCAGAACAGAGGAATGTTCAAACGTAGTCTACATATCTACTCTGCAATCCTTCAGCAGGCTGTGGACTGGTGTCAGTTTGGCTAGTTCTCTGCATTCCATTTTTTCATATCCACATGCTCATACCTCCATGCTCGTTCATGCACTGTCTCACCTCTTACAAACAGGTTTATAGGTTCATAGGTAAATAGTATGCTATCAGTCTGCAGAATATTACAAGCCTAACCAATAAACAGGGTCAGAATCAAACCTTGTAACTTGCATCTGTGAGGTAAAGACTTTAAGCATTTTGCTAGACCCTCCCCCTTCACAATCACCATTTCTCTCAATAGCCCATTTTCCACCTTTATTTTCATTACAGTTCTCCTCTCCCAACAAAGTCTGGAAACAAGATGCAGCACAGGAAATAAAAATACTATTAAAAAGAACAGTTCACATGTCATTACTTCTCAGTAATTCAGTCTTACCTTCTGACTTCCTGCTTTACTCCAGGATTCCTCTTTCTGTCAGCAATTTTCATCTTACCTTCATTTCCACATATATTTTCCACCCTCTAGTCACACGTCTCTCCTTTCTCACCTCTTTGCCTTATTGCAAACATTCACCTTTCTTTGCTTCATATTCTGAACCACACCTACTAGTTCTGCCACTGTCCCCCATATTGGTCCAGTTTAGTAACTCCATTAATTCCTCTTCTGTAAACACCAAGGGATTGCTTTTTTCCCATCTTTAACCACTGAGTTGTAAGCACCTCTCTGCCTCTGTGGTTTATAGAAAAAGACAATTATTTGGTCCTTGGTGCCACCTTTAGTCCAAGTCCTGGCCTTCCTTAACTTCTGTATCACCCGATTAAATATTTATTGTGTTCTTCAGAACTTAGGTGAAAAGTCCTCTTAGCTTAGCACAAGGCCTGCAATTTACAGTTTTTACAGTTCCCTCACTTTAACTAATACTCATTCTCTGCCTTGAAATTGTGCCACAGATGTAATTAATGTCTGGGCTGCTCCTTTATTTTTTATCTACATTTTCCAACCTGTGTGCCCACCCCAGCTGAAGCAAAACCATGCCATGTCTCCCCATATTCCTCTAATAACTCTCCTAATGGCAGACCAAGTATACTAACAACTTCCACCCCTCCAGAAGCCCTAGTAACCTCACTCTCTCTCACTAGGAGTAATTCTCCCCATCTTCTGTTTTTGCTACCAGTTAACTGCCTCCGGTCTTTGGTTCTTTGATCTCTTAATCATAGCTAAGTAATACATCTGAACTGTAGGCTTCCTTTGTTTTCAACAGTATAACACTAATTTTCAGTTAAGCAACTTTCTCCTGTACAGTGATGAGGTCCGAGTTTCAATTAAACTGCTCTGTAGTGATGAGGTCTGACTTTCAGTTAAGTGACTTCCTTTTGAAAACTGATGAGGACTTCTCACAGATCAAATACTATACACCTCCCAACATCCTCAGCAGGCTATCAGCTCACTGTCAGTTGCCATCTACTTTACTTCGTGCCTTCTCTCTTGCTTGCCTTCTATCATCTTCCTTCTCTAATGGCTCATTCTCTAAGGCATCAAAAAATGATGTTAAAGTGGCCCAAAATTAAGTCCCAAATCTCAGGTGGACACCATGAATGCACACTCAAGAAAGCCCTCATTGTTACAATTTTTATGGATATAACTACCATATATGCATTACTTAACCATGCAATTATCTCTAATACACTGCAACTACCTTTATTTTTATCAGCAGTGAAATTATGTCTACAGAAAAAAAAGTTCAAAGTCACCATTAAAGAAATGTAGAAAATAAAACAAATCAAATAAAATAATTTCTGACAAGTGTTAGAGACTTTATTAGAGTAATACGTTATTAACTGGTGCTGTCAGCATACAGACCTCTGGAATAAGTTCAGTCAGGCCATAGCTGTCTTTAGCTGAAAGCCAGACTTTCTCCTTTGGATTCAGACTGGAACAGATGGTCTCCAGTTCTGTCTCAAAAGACTCATATGGCAAAATCTGGACTGTAAAATCTGACTTGGGAGAGCTATCAAGGCCAAGATGCTCCCGGACAGTAGGATCCAAAACACGATCTCCACTAACGAACAACCTAGGAAGATGGATAAAATTAAACAAGTTAGTCACTGTAACTTAAAACAGCAAGAGTTATACCACTGAAGAAAAATTAAGCTCAGAATTTACGTTTTAAGGTAAAACACAAATCAGCTGCTGATGCACATTCTAACTTCAACCTACACAAACTAAGCAATAACAGAAATTACTGTTTAAATTCTGATACCCTACTCATTGTTTAAAGCAAATACATTCACATTAACTAAAACTTTTTTCCATAAGGACTTCACTTTAACAAACTGTCGACTGACAAAATATAACAAAAGCAGTTTTACCTGAATGTGTTCCCAAAGAAAGGGAAATACCTGAAAACGAATTATTTCTCTCTCTGAGTTTATGTGACCCAGCACTGAGAATACACAGAAGCAAGAGGTGCGGGTTTGCACAGGAAAAATGTTTTTTCCCAGATATTGCTACTTTATTTAAAGAAAGCATGCTTCAAAATGCTGCTTTTTACCTACTGTGTGTAAAACATTTCTAATGTGATGAAGCCTGGTGTGATGAAAGCATCTCAGTATGTGACTTGTTTTTGCCTGTTTTATCGCTGGACCATCTGTGGGGATTTCTAAGTGACAATGTTCCTTCCATGTTTTTTACTTACTTTATACACCGCAGCATGGTGCTGCCTCCAATGCCATACTATACTTCCCCAATCATTCCTTTTGCAAACTCATGATTTAAGAAAAAGGCTGAAAAAAGTCACTATGATGCCAACACAGAATATTCATCTGAACTTTACCCCCACTGGGGTGACCCCATAGACTTTAATGGGTACACCACTGTGCACACACATTGTACCATCCATTAAAGTATATGGATGTACCACCATGTTACCCCTAAGGTGACATCACCAAGGGATGCAGCAGAATCATGTGTGTCTGTTCTTAAAACTTTATAAAGCCTTCTATTAAGAAACCACTGACATAAAAGTGGTACAACAGGGAGAATCCATTGCAGCACTTTAGCTATAAAGTGCTGTGATAAGCATATAAACATAGACGTACCTTTTGAAGTATTATACCTAACTGCACGACAGAAGTTCAAGGAACACTGAGACCCTCAATTCTTCAAACACTAAATGGTGATTCTAATTAAAATCAATGAATGTTGAAACTTACTGTAATATTATCCAAGGCATTTTAGCAAGAGGAAAACATCATTCCCCTCTATCCCTTGATGTGAGGGGTTATACCCTCACATACTTGCTGCAAAATTTAATGCACCTGCTACTTAAATGAATGCACCTCAAAGTAAGGGGAAAGTCTCTGAGATCCCACAGACACAGACTTGGTGTATATTAAACTACAGTCATACCTTCAGATTCGGTGTAGCTACAATTAAAATTTAGCTCCACACACATTCAAAGTGATCCAGCTCTTTATATGTCAAAGATGAATAAAACTGTCTAACATCAAGTAAGCGTTGACAACACTTGTGCATTACAACTTTTCAATGGTTCCTACAATCTACTAATGTTTTCTATTAGGACAAAACATCAGCAGGGTCAGGGAGCAAGTGCACTGCTGTAAACTGAACTCACACTGTATGCCCATATGACTTCTTTTTTTCCCACAATAAAAAAAAAATCGGTGTGAATGACTGTTTTATGTACAAGTGAGCAAAGGTGCAATAAATGATGACAGGAAATTGAACTATAAAATATCCAACCTTATGACCTAAGAAGCAAGAAAAGTTCTTGCCGCCAAAAAATGTTTTGCTCTTTCAAGTTGAATATGTCCTATTGGTTCTCTGTTGCACAATCCTCTTATAACATCTCACTGTTGCAAAGCAGTAAAAATAAGACATGGAGGTTCATTTATATGGCTAATATACAATTTCATCATAAAATGGAGGACAACTGAATTGCTGACAACACCAGTTAACTGTGCATATGTTTTTCCCATCCCATCAAAACTTCCATTTAGAACTTCTTATGTCTTAGAATCAAAAATGAAGACACTTCATCCCCAATTAGACAATGTTTTCAAAATGGAGTAGGTGAAAAAAACTTTCTTCATAGATACATCCATCATGTTGGACCCACCTACCAGAAGGTTTGCAAACCCAGATTTCAATGCAAGCACAATGACTACCACCTCTCTGAATTTAACTACAAAAGCTTTAGACACGCTGGTTAAGAATCATCTCCTGACAAAAATAAATTAGTTTATGCTAATAGTATGATCAGAAAGGCATCCTTGTTGGTTATTTATGATTTCACTTTTGGAATGGAATTCAATTGATTTTTTTGTATACTCTATGTGAATTTAGTAGGTACTAACTGACAATGGATTTGGTTTTCTGCATCCTCTATGTACTAATGAATATCGTATGTACTGTCTTCATTTTCTATGTTGTATTACATGTTGCTCCTTCTGGAGCTTGGGTTGTGACTGAGAATGGTTTGTAAGCCAGTCCAACTACTTGCTTAACAGACAGATACATAAATAAGCAGACAGATGATAGGTGTAGACGGAAAAAAAGAACGAGTCTCTTCTGCAACCTGAACTCATTCATACCGTGTAGTTACACAGATACGGTTTCAAAGCAATGAAAGCACTCCTATTACCCAAGTTCAGCATCCATCACATTGTAAGACCTACTGGCAACTGTGGGGAAGTATTTGTCAAGTACGTAATTATCTCACAACAGATTTCTTTGCGCACTAAATTTGAACTCCCAGATGTCCAAATCACGCTAAACAAGATTAATTACCACATCGTAGCTAGCCATAGAACGCCTTGCATTCCTTTTTCCAGCAGGACAGCTATCTTGGCACCTTAACTGAAATCACCATTAAACCTAACACCTTTCTATTGAGGGACTTCAACTATCTTTATTTAACTAGGTCAAAAAGTTAATACCTAACAACCAACAACACACTATGTTTGACACACTGACCCAAAAGAAAAAGCTAATATCCTTGATGAAAAAATTTGTGCAAATTTTACTCCACCTACAGTTAAGCCCACAGATTCCACATCCCAGACATCCCTTTTAATTACTAGAGAACTCCTCCTCTTATATCTTTCAAAAGATACAAACACATCAGTCATGAGCCCTAGTAATATACCGGTTAACTTGATTATCAGTAATAAATAAGACCTATTTGAACCCAACTTAACCTCCTTAATCGAAGCCTCTCAACTGGTTACAATTTTGAAGCCTGGATAACAGTCATAATAATGCCATTATACAAATGTGGTTCAACCACAGACCCTTGTAATTAAGTCTTAGTATCACTAGTCTCATATGTAAAAACATGGAACGTATTACCTCAGCTCTCATTACAAAATCATTCAAAATCTCTTAACCCTATACCTTTAATAAGGTTGCTTTGTAAAAGGGAGGGCCTGCCTCCTTAACCTTATTCGTTTCTTTGTAAAAGTACTAAAGCAGTAGATAATAGTTACACATAACTTGCTGCATATTTCCAATTGGCCAAAGACTTTGACATTATTCCTCATGCAGGCAGTACTGACAGACTTGTAAATCTGAATATAAATATGCTGTGACATGGCTAGCTAACTGGTTGTCTGGTGGAACATGTAGTTAGAGTCACAGCTGCCACTTCTGTAAGCAGAACATACTGGTGGAATGCCACAAAGCTCAGTGTTGGGCCCTCTCCTACTTGGCATCTGTTTCTCAGTACTCTAGGCCTATGGTTATCTAAATTTACAGAAGACTATAAACTAGTTCTGTTACATGACTCCCCACTGGCTCACAACTGCTCCCACATGGATTACACAATGTTAATAATGATTCAAGGACAAAGGTCTCCAATTAAATGCAAAAAAAAATGTAATATAGTTAATTTTAGTAAGCAAAACATTTTCCATACTATGTAAATGACACCCCTCCAATAAGACACTGTAATAAAGGATCTAGACATTATTGCTGATAATTTCTTATCTTCTAACCATCATTTCTCCACAGTAGTTCAGAAAAATCTATTTGGCTCATGTAATTTCCAAGACAGCTCAATCAAAGAAGTCTTAATTCCAGTTTACTCATATTTCATCAGACCCATTATTGAACATAATGACCATTTTGGCATGTATTTGTCTAAACATACAACTAAAAAAATCAGTGGCCTCAAAAATCTTACTCATCAGGACAGACTGACAGCCCTGTCTCTGTATAGAGTTTCTTTACTCCTAAGTGGGTGACTGTATGTAGCATTTTGAACCATGAAAGATCCAAACAGCTATATCTCCAGTTCATCTGAATAAAGTACAGTTTTGTACCTACCATAAATGTAGATGTCCGAGAGGTATGCATCTGCAGTCCTAACATATGGGTTGTCCTGCCTCAGGCAGCCCCTCGGTCGGCCGGATTCCAAAGTCTGGGTCTGGCCTCGGCTGATGTCGCACTTCACCCGACGTCATAGCTGCTGTGAATTGGGTATAAAGGCATCAGCCGACGCCATTTTCCTCAGTGTTTCTTGCCCCAGATGCCAGGTGCCCTCTAGGAAGGCTAAATTTGGATAAATGCAAATGGTTCCAAACAGTAGAGAGCAAACAATATAAGCATGTATATACATATATACAAACAAATACACCATAATAGATTCCCCCAGCTAGCTACAAGATGGGCAAATACCCTAGGAGTACCACAGAGGGAAGGAGGAGGTGACTGCAGATGCATACCTCTCGGACATCTACATTTATGGTAGGTAAAAAACTGTACTATGTCCTTCAAGGATGCATCTGCAGACCTAACATATGGGTAGAATACCATAGCCAAACTGGGGGTGGAGGCACTAAGATGATTATGGTGTAGATAAGATCCCTTGCAAAACAGCAGTTGCAAAACCTGCTCGGGATCTGGAGTATAAAGGTAGATTATAATGCTTGGCAAATGTATGCACGGAGCTCCAAGTAGCAGCTTCTAAAATGTCTTTGGTAGCCACTCCTCGTAGGGAAGCTGTAGTAGTGGCTGTAACCCTTGTGGAGTGAGGTCTGATGTTTTCTGGAGTTGTCTTTCCATGAAAGGAGTAACAAAATCTAATGCAATTTCCTATCCATTTTGAGATTGTCTGTTTTGAAATTGCTTTTCCCTCCATTCCTGATGCATACGCTACCAGAAGCTGGTCAGTCTTTCTGTTGGTCTTGGTTCTGTCCAGATAATAGCGCAATTGCCTGTGTACATCCAATGTATGTAGTAGTCTTTCCCCCCTGTTCTGTGGGTTGGGGAAAAATGTTGGCAGGTGGATTGCTTGGTTCAATGATACCCTGGAGACCACTTTTGGCATAAAAGTAGGATTAGTTCTCAAGGACACTCTATCCTGATGGAAGGTAAGGAAGGGCTGCACTGCCATCAGTGCCTGTAATTCAGAAACCCTTCTTGCTGAAGTGATTGCAAGCAGGAAAGCAGTTTTCCAAGATAAGAACTGTAATTCTGCTGTTGCTGCTGGTTCGAAAGGGGGGAGTGTTAACTTTTCCAGCACAAAGTTAAGGTCCCATGTAGGCAAAGGTGGCTTCCTTGGAGGCTTTTAATTCCTCTCAGAAACTGCCTGAGTAGAGGATGAGAGAAGACTGGAGGATCCATGTTGTATTCTGCTGAAATTGCTGATGCATGAATCTTAATGGAGGAGTAAAGACAGGCCATTGTGAAAAGTTCTGCTAAGTATTCCAGGATGTTAGCTATGTTTGCTAATGATACATTTTCTCCTTTTGCTGCACTCCAAATGAGGTATCTTTTCCATTTGGCTGAGTAAGTCTTCCTTGTGGAGGGTCTGCGAGCCTCCAGGATAATGTCTTTAACCCTCTGAGATAAGTCTGGGTTATTTTGCTTTATGTAATATTCCAAGCAGCTAGCTGCAGTGTTTTTAAGTTTGGATGAAGGATCTTGTAGTTGTTCTGTGTTAGTAGTAAAGGAACTAGAGGTAGAGGCCATGCGTGTGTCCGAGACATACTCCTCAGTAGCGGGTACCAATGCTGCCTCGGCCAGTCTGGAGCCATCAGGATGATCCTTGGGTGATCTTCTTTGATCTTCAGTAGCACTTTGTGCATCAAAGGAAGAGGTGGGAATGCATATGCTGTCAGGTTTTCCCAACTGAAGGATAGAGTCCACCTTCCAAGCCAGTGGATGGTATGTCCTTGTGCAGAATTTCCTCAATTGGTGGTTGTGTGGGGATGCGAACAGGTCTATTTCTGGTAGTCCCCATTTCTTTGTAATGGTTTTGAAGATGTCTGGATGCAGCATCCATTCGTGGGCATCCGTGGTAGTTCTGCTCTGCTAGTGAATTTTCTTTTCCTGGCACAAATTTGGCCTGGAGTTGAATGTTGTGGTTCAGGGCCACATTCCACAGGTCCATTGCCATCCGGCATAGAGGATATGAGTGTGTGCCTCCCTGTTTGTTGATATACCACATGACTGTGGTGTTGTCCGTCCTTATCAGCAAATTACCTTGTTGAAGAAAAGGTCTGAATGTCAGAAGTGCCTGTTTCACTGCCAGCATCTCTTTTTGATTTATATGCAGGCTCAGCTGGTCTTGTGTCCATAGGCCTTGTATATGCTTGCCCACCATGTGTGCCCCCCAGCCTAGGTCTGAGGCGTCCGTGGTGATAGTCTGGCTTGGGTGAGGTTTGTGGAAGGGCAGACCTCTGTTCAACTGACAGGCCTGAGCCCACCACAGGAATTCTTGTTTCAGGCATGGAATTACTGGAATCTGGGCTTCTAGACTGTGCTTGTGTTGAGACCATACATTCCTTAGGTACCATTGCAACTTCCTCATATGTAGCCTGGCATGTGGAATCAATATTATGCAGGATGCCATGTATCCCAGGGCTTGCAGGACTTTCCTTGCTGTAAGCTGGTTCTGTTAATGCCATGAAATAGAGTGGTAGTTGCTTTTGCTTTTCTGCTGTGAGAAATGCCATTTGATTTGATGTGTCCAGTTCTGCACCCAAGAATGTTATCCTTTGGGATGGTAACAGCCTTGACTTTTTCATGTTGACTGTGTATCCCAGGGCTTGCAGTAGTTGTATAACCTTTTCCAAATCTTTTGTTAATTTGGTCTTGTTGTCTGCTTGTATCAGGCAGTCGTCCAGGTATGGATAAATTTGAATTCCCTGAAGCCTGCAATGAGCAATTACTGATGCCAGGCATTTCGTGAATACTCTGGGTGCAGTAGATAAGCCAAAGGGCAATGCTGAGAATTGATAATGCTCTGATCCTGCAAGAAATCTGAGGTATCTTCTGCAATCTGGTCGTATAGGGACGTGCAGGTATGCCTCCTTGAGATCTAGAGTCACCAGCCAAGACTCCTTGCCCAGCATGGGAAGAAGTTGCTGTAGGGTCAGCATTTTGAATTTTGGAACAATGAGATATGTGTTCAGGTCGAGCGACAGGTCGGAGAATAGGTCTCCATTGGTTTTCTTTCCTTGGTACCAGGAAAAGTCTGAGTAAAATCCTTGCCCTTGTTCCATGTTTCTATAGCTCTCATCCTTAGTAGGTGGTTGATTTGTGCTAGAGCGTTTGTTTTTGGTTTGGTGGTAGGTTTGGCATTCCTCTCTTTTGGTAGAGTGTGGAAGTGAAACCTGTAGCCTTTGTCTATTGTCTGTAAAATCCATTTGTCTCCTGTAATGTAATGCCAGTTTATGGAAAATAAGGCAAGCTAAGGGTGCTTGTAGTTGTTCTATCAGAGTCAAGTCATTGTGTCTGTCCTGTGGGGTGGTAGCTGAATCTGTGGCAGTACTTCTCTGGTTGTTAGGCTGCCACTGACGCCCCTGTAAGCACCTCTGGATTGACCTCTGCCTCTTATTTCTGCCTCTCTGCGCTCTGGAGGTGTCTGGAAAGGACCAATTCTTCGAAGTCCAATTTCTACTAAACCTCGGAGGCTGGACCTGTAAGAAATCCTTGACTGTTTGGACAGATTTTGCTTTTTCTTCCACCTTCTTTAGCACTTGCTGTGCAGGAGAGCCAAACAAATTTTGTTTCTCCATGGGAGCATCTAGAAGCTTTGACTTTACATGGTCTGGTAAGGATTGTTCTTTTAACCAGGCATGCCTTCTAATCACTGTTCCAGTCATAGCTGATCTAAAGGAAGCCTCCAGTGCATCATAGCCGCATTTTAATGAATGATTACTGACCTGCTGAGTGTTATGTACCAAATCCTGAAGGGACTTACGGTCTATAGGTTCAAGAGAGGACAGTTTTTTATTTAGCTGGTCTAACAAAAATTCCTGATACTGAATCATGTGGAATTGACAGTTTGAGTAGCAGAAGTATAAACTTTTTACCCCATCTCTAATGCTCTAGATTCTCTTTCAGAGGGGAGGGTTTTTGGCAGAGGCAGCTGCTACAGCTTTGGGGCCCTGTGAAATGGTTTCAGGATCTGCAATAGGAGCCTTATACAAGTGAAAGTGTGTCCAGGACCCTGTAATATCTGTCGGGCTTGGCAGGGCCGGGGAAGAGAATCAGGGCAGTACAGGCATCATTATAAGCATCATCAACAACTGTAAGTACTGGAGGAATGGCTAAAGGCCTATGCTGTGGTAAATGTAAAAGGTCCTTAGCCTTTTCCTTGAATCTGAAAAATCCTGGCCCTGCCATTGAAAATGCTCTCTCATAGCATGTAAGGTTTCAAAAGAAAATTCCTCAGGAGGAGAGGCAGAAGGAATGGAGTCTTCTGCATCAGAATCCTCATAAGGAGAATATGGGCCTTCTGGAGGACCTGAGTTTTCTGAATCATCCGAGGAATAGTCTGTAGAAACAGGATCCGGGTTCTGCTCTAGGCCTCTTCTCTGGAGGTTGAGAGGCCCTGTCTGGGTGAGGTTGGGATCCCCTGATCAAAGAAATGAGATCCTCAGCTAAGCTGAGCATTTGGGAACTGGAAGTAGGCCTGTGTGAGGGTTTTAGCAGGCAAGGCCTTAGAAGATTTAGCTGCTTTAGCCCTAGAAAAGCCTTGATAGACATAGAGGCAGGGGCCTAGCAGCTAGATATGTCTAAAGGAATAGTATCTGATAATTCCTGGGAGCCTGCTACAGCAGGGAAAGTTCAGTAGCGGATTCAGCCATGCTGTGTGAGGCCTCGGGAGGCAGAGGCATCGGCGTCAAGGAAGAACCGAGGTCGTGTCGGTCCTTTTCCTTATGCTTTTAGCTAATTGTGAAGTCGGGACCAAAAACTCTCTCCCCGACCGACGCCTAAGTGTCTTGAAGGAAGCACAGGCTAGACAAGCTGATACGCCGTGGTCAGGGCCACAAGGAAGAAGCAAAGAGTGGAAAACTTATGAGGTATTTGTTTCGTTAAACAATTATTTACTTTTTCTGACATCGGCTGAGGCAAGAAAGAGTCCAACGGGTACTTAGCTTTTAGAAGTCTTCGTAGTAGAAATCTCTGGATCTGACTGACAATAGCTTCTGCTTCAATCACAGTGGCAAGAAAGACTGGGCTGATGCCTTTATACCCAATTCACAGCAGCTATGACGCCGGGTGAAGTGCGACATCAGCCGAGGCCAGACCCAGACTTCAGGACAACCCATATGTTAGGACTGCAGATGCATCCTTGAAGGACATCAAATAGTTCCTCAAATACTCAAAGAAAAAAAAAAAAACCTTCATCAACAGGTAAATGAGACACATTTGGAGTAACAGATCCATATCTCACTGCATCCTCCACATCTGCAACCAACTTCCACTACATGTCAAGCAAAGGCCAAGACAGCTGAATGGGCAGCCTCAAACTCCTCCCCAGTCTATCTTGTATTGCCTTCCTTGAAGCCGGAAGAACTTCTGAATATGGATTATTGCCAACCTTGTAACAGTCTGCAGACTGATTACCTAGTATTTACCTGTGAAGAGAGATAAGGGAACACATGGAGATGCTTTCCCCTGCATAGTTTTGGCCACCATGATCAATGCAACACTTTGATAGAGACTATGGGCACTCAGAAATGGCAAAATGGACAGACGTTGTAGTGAAAGTGATACCCATGGTACCCAGAATGAAGTGGAGGCATCTTCTGTGTGGACACAAATAATATTGGGTCAGATAGTGTCCATTTTGTGTAGCTACACCATTCCTACACCGTAAAAAAGGAGCAAACCTAAACGGTCTCCATCTACAAAAAGATCTCAGAAAGAGGTGGGAATAAAGAGCCAACCTTCACTCTGAAAACAAAATAGCTACTACAGACCCTTTTAGTAGCACACTCTCGGGCCTGTCCCTAGATTCTGCCATAATAGGCTTATTTAACATTGGAACTCTTTCTGGGCACTACACAATGGTCTTCCAAGATGAACTGTACTCAAAGAACCCAAGTCCAGTCCCAGACCACAGTCAGGACTGCTCCTGTGAGGCCTGCAGTCTCATCCCCTTGGGTAACCTTCTTCTTTTAGGACTATCTGATTTCAGAAAAAGAAGAGATGCTGGAAGGAAGCAACCACCACAAGGTTCACAGACCATGTCCCCTTAATCAAGTCACGAACTACATCCCAACATGCATGGCCAATGTAACTTTTGTCCTTAAACTTAGCATCCAGAATACTGCTTCTGAGCTACCCATTAAGAAAGAGCAACCTCATCCAGGCTACTCTACATAAGCAAACATCTCACCCTGTAGCCCTAGTGACAGCAACAGTACAGTCAAAATTGCAACAGGCTACATGGATGTGTACATCAGAAGTCCCCATCAAGGTTCAGTAAGGTCCTCCTTGAACCCAAACTCCGAGAGGTCCTCAAGATTTTCTAATGCCATACTAACTAGGAATGGATAAAACTCAGACACACAAGAAATTTCATTCAGGACTCTGATCCCAACACAACAGAGGAGTATACTGTCTTAAAACACCTGTCCAAAGCTTTGCACTCCTTAACAGAAGGCACAGTGACAAGGTCCTGTGGTCAATGAGACCTACAATGGACTGAAGAAATCACAAAGGATTCAGCTCAAGGATGTTTCACAAGGTGTGCATTAAAGCAAAGGTGGGATGCCTCCAGGCTGCCAGAGCAACCTTGATCACTGGTTGCACAGGACTCCATGGGCTTTATTTACTTACTTACTTAGGTTTGTTTACCAGAGTAAGGCAATGACTGCATTTGACCAACTTCAGGCCCAGCCAAGTGGTAGTAAGACACCAGAAAAGTGAACTAAAAAAACAGCACACAGGATCATAGGAGGTTACTAGGCTAATGGTCCTAGGGCCCTTATAAGCCTAGCCAAGTTAACCCTTGTTCCCAAGAGTGTCTTTTACGAGTAGACACAGAATCAGCACTCATTTCCCCTATATAAGAGGGATACAGGTGTAACCCCCAGGATGAATTTACAGTTTCCCATCCAATCGTCCAAATTAAGCTTAAATAGGGTCAACGAGAGGCTCTGCTTAACATACATTGGAAATCTGTTCCAGAGATGAAGTAATCTATGCAAGACAAATCTACACATCAGGCAAGTCCTATTGATGTCACATACCAGGTTAAGGTCCCTTGAGTGTGTGACACATGTACCGTTTGACTTGCGAATATGTCGCATTTCCATTAAGCCAGTGTCAGAGATTGCCTTATATGCAAGGCACAGGTTGCCTCTGAGCAATCTGTACAACACAGAGTAAAGAGACAGTGATGTCAGTCTGTCCACATATGACATGCTAGAGACCCTGAATTTTCTTTGTAAGAAACCTTTGTGGTCTCTACAATTGCTGCAGGCTTAGAAAGGTACACACCAAAGGAAGCATTATACTCTATTACTAGCCTGATGAGGGAAGAGTACAAGGGAATTATAACATCTTTTTTATGGAGGCAATTCCCATACTTATGAGGTGAGCAATATAGAATGCTCTTCTAACTACTGTGGAGACATGGTGATCAAAGGTAAGGTTACCATCAACCTGCATACCCAGGTCTCTCACCACTGACTGTGTGATTAAGGTATTGCTATTTATGTAGCAGTTTGCAGGAACATCATCCTTGCCGATCGGGATGATAATGCATGTTTTGCATTGAGTTTAAGTCCAGGACTTTGGCACCAATCATTAGTCTGTATAAGTCCTTCTTGCAGGATAATGACATCATTAGGGGACTGAATGACCACTCTTAGTTTGCAGTCATTGAAAACGTTGTCATGCACAGACCTTTTGTTTTTGCCTGTACTTCAGAAAAGTAAATTCAGAGGAGTAGATTCCTCAGAACAGATCCCTGTGGACTGGTACTGCTCTGCTAGAGGAGGTATAGTCTCCTGTTTTGACTGTATGAGTTCTATTGGTGAGACAGTTTGCAACCAACCCGACAATATATGGGTTGATACCCAGTTGGGTGAATTTATCAATAATGCCTGAGTGGGGGAAGGTGTCAAAGGCCTTGGCTAAGTCCAGGTAGGCTGTATGCACAGTTTTACCCTCGTTAAGGGCTTTGGTGACTGTCTCAAAGAAATCCACCAAGTTTAACGGGCACAATCTCCCTTTCAGAAAGTCAAACTAGGGTAGGGTCGATTGTTTGTAGATTACCTATATCTTTGCTGATAAGGTGGGAGGTTGGCCTAATGTTTAAGGTATGTATACCTTACAGACACTAGATGCAGGGTTTGATTCTTTCTCAGATGGGGTAATTGGCTAGGCTTAAAATGGCCCACAAGGGCAGTTAACCTAGTACTAATCTATGAACTTATGAACCTATATGCTCCATGGCCTTGCAGATAAAGCTGGTTAGGCTTATGGGTCTAAAAGTTCCCAGGGTGTGTGGATGCAACCCCTTTTGATATGCACCTCACAAGACATCTACAACAACTGGAAAGGCCACAGAAATACCTCACAAAGAGGATTACCGGCCTCATACAGATGCCCTACGCAGACCGTCTCAAAAAACTCCAACTTTACTATGTCGCATATCACCTACTCAAAGGCAATCTCTGCCTAACATACAAAGCTATGTCAAACCCAAAGCTGTTGGACATGCTCCACTTAAAAAAATCCCAATCCCTCCGAGCTACACGCTCTAGGGACCTAAACTTTGTCACCACAATAAACAGAACATGCTGGAGGGATAGATTCCTGTCCCAGAGACTTCCCATACTCTGGAACAAACTGTCTTATCTATATCAAACAAAGCTCCTCATTAGCACTCTTCAAGAAAAATCTTGATGCTTGAATGGGAGATAGGAAATTCACCCCAGGGATCACTTCTGTGGCTCTACTTGACAGGAGCACAGGAAAATAATTTTCTTGGGTGGCAAAAGCCAGGCTACCGTTTGGCTAGGCTTATATAGGCTCTAGGGCCAATAGCCTAGTACCTACCTATGAACCTATGAATGACTGTAAGTTGCTCTACATTCAGGAGGGACAAAACCTGTACTAAGGCTGTAGCTGAACAAGGTACCCAGAAGTGTTGCTAATTCCTGTTTTAATCCACTTAAAACTCAGCCTGGGATGTTGTCTGGTCCCACTGAGGCTGTTTTTTTAGCCTTGGAGAGGGACTTTAAGACTTGTTCCTTGGAGATACTAGGTGGGAGACAGTTGGTAGCGATGCTTTGTGGTATATGTGGCAGGGACAGGGGAGTGAAGTTTGCACTTAACCTGTCAGCCAGCAGGTTGGCTATATCTACAACTTCTGTATACGTAGTACCATTAACTACAAGTTCTGCGCAAATCTGGGATTTTCCTTTGAGGTTTTGGATGTAGCTAAAGAATGCCATATGTTTTTTCTTAGCTAGGGATGCTAATTTGGATTCATAACTAGCTTTAGAGGACTTTACAAGATGTCTTATTTGTCTATTTAAATTAAGGAGGGAGTGCTTACAGGTTTCAGACTGGAACTTCCTACTCCAACAGCAATTTCTTCCTCTTATTATATACCCTGTTAATGACTGATGCCCACCAGGTAGGTTTGTTCTTCCTTGAGGATCTCGCTTTGGTCCTATCAGGTACAGAAGAGTTAATATGATTGTATAGATGCTCGTATAAATCATTAGTGTATATCCCAGCATAGGTAACCTCTTCATCAGTGAGGGGAAGGGATATGAAGCTATTTATGCTGTCACGTAAAAGGTCATAACTGGCCTTGGTGAATTTTTTTAGTCTGGTTACTGCTAGGGGGGCTGGTGTTACTGTTACCTCCAACGAGACTGATTTGTGGTCAGACCTCACCAGGGAGTGCAGCACACTCGGGGTGGTACAACGATCCCCCATGTTGGTGAACATCAGTTCCAGAACGTTTAAGCCCCTTGTGGGGGGTGTCAACCAGCTGATCCAGGGCAATGAAGGTAATGAAGTCTAGGAACCTTTGGGTGAGAGTGTTAGTACATATATAATTAACCCAATCAATGGACAGGTAAATAAAGTCACCCAAAACTGGGGTGTTTGGTTGTAACTTCATCGACTCAACTAGATCGAGGTAGGCTGAATGAGTGTCACAGTTCATGGAGGGGGTCCTATAGCTGGCAGTGATTTGAAGAGGGGTCTTACCAACAGTTAATTGTACCTGGAATAATTCATTGGAATCACTCTAGTTAACCAGTGTAGAGGTCCAGTTGTCTTTTATTAATATTGATACACCACCCTCCCTTAGTTTTCATACCTTCAGTTTGAGGTCTGAACGTGTGGAAGGAATTGTAACCTGGTAAGGGGGCTGGAGTGCTTTCTGCAGCCTTAAACCAGGTCTCTGTGACTGCATAGATGTCAGCATCTTCTAAAGTAAGGACTGCTTCCAGTGAGTGCAGTTTCAGATTTAGACTCCCAGCAATGAGCAGCATAACCATCAGTTTGTTTTTTGATGGTCTTATTATGTTGGGAGTTTTGTCCTTGTGACACTGCCTAAAAAAGGCACTATGGGGCTGGCAAGAGCCTTAGCCAGTAACCGAAATCCCAGAGGTGACTAATGAAGATTATCTCTGGCATAGCATCAAGGTCTGTCAGTCCTGTCATCCAAGGCTGACAAGTACTGGATCCCCTTAGAATGACACCAGAAACTAAGCCAATTATTGAAATCAGTCATTTTTTGTTTGTATTGAGACATCATCCTAGGTGAAGGTAAAATGCTGCTTAAAGCTAGGGACATACCTGTCTGGGACATGTAATCAGAGACCTCAATCATGTCTCTCTTCGTATAGTCCTGTGAAGTACGTCTCATGTCATTCACACCAATATGGACTATGACGGAGTCGTAGCAGTACCTATTGTTGAAAGACTTGCCTGAGTGTGTGATGTGTCAGATCCTGGCACCTGGCAGACAACTGATTGTGACCTTTTCCTTATCTAACCTGGTGAGTGGGACATGTGTGTGTCTCACAATGGTGTCGCCTATGATTAAAATATTTCAGTTTCTGTTTTGCCTTAGGGTCTTGTCTGGTTAGACACTGGTGCATGAGCTATTGTGTGCACTGTCTTCTAACATACTTAAAAAAATACAGAGTTGAAGCACAACAGCAGTGAAAAAATAACATACAAACAAGATCTGTTGATGAGCAAGCAACACGTCAATAAGACATGGCAATCACAAGTTAATTACAACTTATAGCACTAAAGTAATACGTTTAAAATGACATAGCAATTACAATTTGTTTCTGAAATATGCAGCATTAGATTTAACGTGACATAGTATTTACAATTTATTTACAGTCTTTCCCAGATAGGTGTTTCTGAGGAGATGTGACAGGACTTGAGGCCAATCCATACTAGACCTCATGAAACTTAAGGTATACCTGAAACAGATGTCATCTGGGAAGAAACAGGAAGACAGAGGAATGAAAGTCCTTATCAGCATCATCAAGAAGGATCTCCAGGTCTTCAGACTTCTCAACTAAGCTGGAAGTGGAGGAAGACTCACCCCAGACCACCAGAAGAAAACAAACAATGTTAGCAAGCTGGTGAGGATGTGATGGTATGTGCTTTATGTCAGACAGGGCAGATCCAGCATGTGATTTCATACTCACCAAAGAAGGCATGCAATGGAGAGATGCCTGTGCTGAGCCGAACACTAGGGTCAGACTGTAATCCCTAAGTAACTAGTTGTGTGTAACTTCTGCAACTGTAACTCAAACTCCCACCAGTTATCAAACATCAACTTGAATTCAAAGTCTCAAGCTTGGACCCCTGCATGTAATAATCTACCAGTTCTCTCAGCTGGAACTGAGCAGTCCAACTAAGCCTGATCAGAGGTCACAGAAGAGGAAACTCTGCCACAGAACAACAGAGGGTTGTGAAAAGTCATTAATAAAAAAATACTTACTTAATACCAGGCCTAGGCCTGGCCTTATCCTACAAGATTGAGTCTTTCAGTCATGCTTTAAACTGTGTCAAGTTTCCCCCTATTCAGATCTACATAAGGAGTTCTCAAATGCTACCATTTTTTTCAGCTGCAACCTAGGCAAATACCTGTTCCTTATGGCACTGACAAGTGACGGAACTGAATCTGGAAAAGTGCCCCACTTTCTACCTCTCTTCCATACAATAAAAACAACACCAGTGTTAAGTACTGAGTGGTAAGTGGAGAGTCAAATGAAATACTCAATGGTTTGTAAAGCAGCAAATGCAGGAAGGTCACCTGATAGCCAAGATTACGATATGAACTCTGCAAGTGGCAAAAACGAAATGCTGGGCTCCACAGATGCGTGCTCTAGTCAGCTCAACAGATGGCATCACACTGTGCAGTGGGTCTGGGGTATGAGTGTCAACAGCGGCCTTCAAAAATCTGTTGAAATCCGATAGGGTGATAGGAATTATCCAACCACTGATCTATCAAGCAGGTCTAAATTTACTACATCAACTATTACTCCAGATACTCTAAAAAAACAAGCAACGTATAATATATTTTACTGAAATAATGTGGAAACATGTATGTCCATCAAAGAGGAGGATGCACAGCGTTTTGTTCCTCCCTGTTTTTAGCATCTCCAGATGGTTGTCAGCTATCCTCATTTCCTCTGCTCATCCACCAGGTCTAATAAAGCCTTTCACACACTATACCCAATCAATGTCAGAGGTTGGTGAGAAGTTCAAGGAGCCTGCAGCAGTACTATATTGCTGCTGGTGGGTATTTTGATCCTATTTTACCCACCCCTGCAAGTCCCCAGTACAAAAGCAAACAGCAGAACATACACTGGGCTTCAGTGCCGAACTGACTCTTACGTCCTCAGTGGGCTGAGATTAGAAAGACACCCTACTTAAACTTAGAGAGCATCTTGCAGTTGTCTCCCCAATCTAGTGGCTCAGCTGTGAATGCTCTTGTGTGTATCTGAGTGTAAGATAAAGACTGGGGTATGAGGATGCTTATACTAGTTACAGCATGTATTTTATAAAGACTGGGGGTGTGAGGGTGCTTTTATTAGTGAGAACATGCATTTTACAAGGACTGGGGGTGTAAGGGTGATTTTATTAGTAGGAACATGCATTTTACAAAGATTGGGGGTGTGAGGGTGGTTTTATTAGCAAGAACATGCATTTTACAAAGATTGGGGGTGTGAGGGTGGTTTTATTAGCAAGAACATGCATATCACAAAGATTGCGGATGTGAGGGTGCTTTTATTAGCAAGAAAGTACAGTTGTGTACCTACCATAAATGTAGATGTTCGAGTGTATTCACTGTTGCAGTCATTACAATTGGGTTATCCTGCTGGCAGGCTACCCGCAGCTGGCCTGAGTTCCAAAGTCTAGGTCCGGCGTCAGTTGCTGTCACCTCTTCCCTGATTTCAGTGCGCCAGGGGTATATAAGATGCAGCCGACACCATTTTCTTCAGTTTTTCTTGCCCCAGATGTCAGGTGCCCCTAAAATGGTAGGCTAAATTATGCCAATAAGCATGCATGCACAAAAAACAACTTTTCCTTTATCCACAAGCAAATACACCACATAGGTTGTATAGAGTAGAAAAGTACAGTTAGGTCCCAGCAAGGAAGAAAGAGGAATGGTGGGAGGGTAACCTGCACTGCAACAGTGAAAACACTTGAACATCTACATTTACGGTAGGTACACAACTGTACTATGTTCATCGTGTTTCACTGTTGCAGTCATTACAATTGGGTTGAATCCCAAAGCTAAGGTTGGGAGGCTGGAGCTAAATAGGATTAGGTGAGGCTATACGGCCCTGCAGAACTGCAGTGGCAAAGCCTGCCCTGGATTTAGAGTAGAGAGGTAGGTGATGGTGCTTTGTAAAGGTATGCACTGAACTCCAAGTGGCAGCCTCTAAGATGTCTTTGGTTGGTACTCCTCTGAGGAAGACTACTGAAGTAGCTGCTGCTCTGGTTGAATGTGGCCTAATGCCCTTAGGCACTGATTTGCCATGCTGTGAATAGCAGAAATGAAAGCAATGGCCTATCCACTTTGAAATAGTCTGTTTTGAGATATGATTTCCTTGTGATGCTGCAGCATATGCCACTAGAAGTTGATCAGTCTTTCTGAAAGCTTTAGTTCTGTGCAAGTAGAAGCGTAGCTGTCTGTGAATGTCCAAAGAATGCAGAATTTTCTCACCTTTATTCTGTGGGTTTGGATAAAATGTAGGCAAATGAATTGTTTGGTTAAGGGCCACACTGGACACTACCTTAGGCATAAATGTAGGGTTTGTCCTCAGCGAAACCCTGTCAGGATGGAAAATGATAAAAGTTTCCACAGCCATGAGTGCCTGTAACTCTGAGACTCTTCTAGCGGAGGTTATTGCTAGGAGCAGAGCTGATTCCAGGATAATAATTTTATGTCAGCTGCAGAGGCTGGCTCAAACGGAGGCAGTGTGAGTTTTGTCCAAGACAGTTGAGGTCCCATGCAGGTATTGGTGCTCTCCTTGGAGGTCTTATGTTTTTGGCCCCTCTGAGGTACTGCCTCAATAACGGATGAGAAAAAATAGGTGGTTCTGTATTGTAATGAGCTGAAATGGCAGAGGCATGAATTTTAATTGATGAAAAGGAAAGGCCTTTATCCAGCATCTCAGTTAAGTATTGTAAAATCTGAGGAATATTTGGAACAACTGTGTCAATGCCTTGTGCTTGGTTCCAAGCACAGAATCTCTTCCATATGTCTGCATAAGATTTTCTGGTGCTAGGCCTCCTGGCCTCCAAAATAACATCCATTACTGCTTTAGAAAGAGGTGTGTCTTGAGAGGCTATATTATCTGCCATGCTGCCAAGTTTAAGGTTTTGAGTTTGCTGTGCAGTATCTGGCTGTCTTGTTGGGTCAACAAGTGAGGAATTTGTGGTAATGTCCAGGCTGGGCAGTGAGACAAGCTCTTTAGGATTGGGTCCAGTGCTGGAGGGGCCAGTCTGGGGCAATCAGTATCATTTTTGGTTTCTCTTGTCTGACCTTGAGGAGTATCTTGGGGAGGAGAGGCAGAGGAGGAAAGGCATATACTGTTAGATTTTTCCAGCTGAAAGATAGAGCATCCACTTTCCATGCTTGCTTGTGAGAAGTCCTTGTGCAGAATCTTTGTAGTTGGTAGTTGTGAGGAGAGGCAAATAGGTCTATGTCCGGGCATCCCTAGGTCTTTGTTATCATGCTGAAGATTTGTGGATCCAATTTCCACTCGTGGGGATCCATTAGATTTCTGCTTAGATCGTCTGCCAGAGTATTTTTCCTTCCTGGCAGAAATTGAGCTTGCAGATGTACTTGGTAAGTCAATGTTGTGTGCCACAAGTTCATGGCTAGCCTGCAGAGGGGGTAGGGATGTGTGCCTCCCTGCTTGTTTATGAACCACATGACTGTAGTATTGTCCATCTTTATTAGCAGTTGTCCTGGATGAAGTTGATCCTTGAAGGCTGTTAGGGCATTCTGAACAGCTAGCATTTCTTTTTGATTGATATGTAGATGCATTTGACTTGCGGACCATGTGCCCTGAATACATCCTCCTGCCATACGGGCCCCTCAGGCGTAATCTGATGCATCTGTTGTCAATGTCTGCCTGGCTGTGGGTAAGGTGAATGGCTGTCCCATGTTGTGGTGACAGGCTTTTGCCCACCATCGAAACTCCTGTTGCAGGCAGAGAATGAGGGTAATTATGGTTTCCATGCTGTGGCAATGTTGAATCCAAACACTTTTTAGATACCATTGAAGTTTCCTCATATGCAGTCTTGCATATGGAATTAGCAGAATGCAGGATGCCATGAAACCCAAGGCCTGCAGAATTTTTCTTGCAGATAACTGGGTCTTTGTTGCCAACATTTTGAAGTAAGTAGTCAGTTGTCTGTTTGTCCGGTGTGAGATAAGCCATCTGGGCAGTTGTATTTAAGCTTGCACCCAGGAATATTATCTCTTCAGAGGGTATGAGTTTTGATTTCTTCTCGTTTACTGTGTACCCTAGACTTGTCAGTAATCTTTTTACAAACGCCAGATGCTGTAGTAGAATGTCCTTGTTCTCTGCTTGAATAAGGCAGTCGTCCAAGTAAGGATATATTTGTATTCCTCTTTGTCTGCAAAATGCAATTACTGGTGCCAGGCACTTTGTGAAGACCCTGGGCGCAGTAGATAAGCCAAAGGGCAGTGCAGAGAATTGGTAGTGTATTGAGCCAGCTTTGAATCTGAGGTATCTTCTGCATGTTTGAATGATTGGGACATGCAGGTATGCCTCTTTTAGATCTAAAGTCACAAGCCAAACCTTCTTGCCCAACATGGGCAGAAGCTGCTGTAGGGTCAACATTTTGAATTTTGGAATATCCAGAAATGTGTTTAGAATAGATAGGTCCAGTATTGGTCTCCAGGCTTTGTCCTTTCTGGGTACTAAGAACAGTCTTGAATAGAATCCGTGACTCTGCTCTTGTTCTGGTACTTGTTGAATGGCCCTCATGTCCATGAGGGATGAAACTTGTTTTTGTGCCTCTGCCCATTGATTGCGTGGCAGGTCTGGCATACCGTTTTGCCTTGGCAGGGTGTGAAAGTGGAACCTGTAGCCTTGTGAAACTATATTTAGAACCCATTTGTTCTGGGTGATCATGTGCCAATTTTGTGAAAAAAGTGCTAGCTTCCCCCCAAAGGGGCTGCCAAAAGATAAGTGCTTGGTGCTGAAGTGGAAGGTCATTGAGACCGTTTCCTGTATGGCTGTGATTTTTCCTCTCCGCTCTTGGAGGTAGAAGCACTCCATTGTTTAAGCCTGTATGAGCCTTGGGGCTGTGATCTGCCTCTACAGCGTCTGTATCTGCCCCTTTATGGTCTATCTGACACAGGAAAGGACCAATTTTATGTAGGCCAGTTCCCGCTAAATCTGGGAGGCTGTACCTGCAAGAAAGCCTTGACTGTTTGCATAGATTTAGCCTTGCCCTCCATTTTCTTCAACACCTCTTCTGCTTTAGCACCAAACAAAGTATCATGCTGTAAAGGAGCGTCTAATAGTTTTGCTTTAACATGATCAGGCAAATTTTGTTCTTTTAACCAAGTATGTCTCCTAATGACAGAACCTGTAACAGCGGCCCTGCAGGAGGCCTCAAGAGAATCAAAACCACATTGCAAAGTATGCTTTCCAACTTGTTCAGCCGCATGCAATAAATCCTGCATTTCTTTATTGTCTGCACATTCTACATTTGCTGGCATTTTCTGTTTAAGCAAGGATATAAGATATTGCTGGTACTTAAGCATATGAAATTGGCAATTTAAAGCTCTTACAGCCAAGGTAGCAGAGGTATAAATCTTTTTGCCCCATTTGTCTAGGGCTCTAGAATCCCTATCAGAGGGAATAGGGTTTTTTGCAGCCTTGACCCCTTTGGGACCCTGAGAGATGGTTTCTGGGTCAGCTGCAGGGTTTTTAGAGAGAAATTTATGTGAATCAGGAACCCTGTAGTATCTGTCTGGCTTAACAGGGGCTGGTGGTAAAGAGTCTGGAGAAAAACTGGACTCTGTAAATACATCATCTACAATGTCTAAAACAGGCGGTACAGCAAGGGGCCTGTGCTGGTGCAATAAAAGGAAATCTCTGAGCCTTTTCTTGGATTCTGAGTAATCTTGGCTCTCCCAGTGGAAATGCTCCCTCATAGTATGCAGTGTTTCCCCAAAAGAATAATCCTCAGGAGGAGAGGCTGAAGGGATAGATTCTTCAGCAACAGAATCCTCATAGGGAGGAATGGAGTAATCCTGTTCAGAGGAGGAGTCAGAAGAAATGGAAACCTGGTCTGAAGACTCATATTCTAACTCTTGCCTAGGCCTCTTTTTCAGGAGGGGGATGGGAACCCCTGATCAAAGTAATAAGGTCTTCGGCCATTTTAAGCATCTGTTTTTTAGGCATGGAGGCCTGTCCAGGTGAATGCTGTACTTGTTTCTTTGTCTTTAGAGCTGCTTTAAGTCTTTGTCTTTGTAGCTGAAGTAGGTTTCACATATAACCGTGTAGGCCTGAAAACACCCTCAGAAGCCGATGCCTGCTCAGCGGCTCCAGATTCATCTGAGGGAATAGTTTCCGAGTGTCCAATACCTTGAGTTTCCAAAGGCCCAGTCGGCTCCACGTGGGAGTCGGAAGCGGCCTGTGTCTCTGAGGTAGCGGGTGTCAGGGGCTGCGAAAGCGCCTCACTGAGAACTGGCGACAGGCCTAGAAGAAGCCTCGTCGTCGGTTTTGGATCTCGGATGCCTGTCCTTTTCTTTTTCTTTTCGTTTTTTGTAAATTCCGGTAGTCGGCTGATCAGACGGCATTATATAATTAAATCTGCCAAAGTAATGAAATGCAAAATTGTACCGACGCTTAATAGTGCGTTGGTTAAATCTAGCACAAAACCGACAACTAGCAATGTTATGGTCAGGGCCTAGGCAAGGAATACAGTAAGAATAAAAATCCTTATGAGGTATTTGCTTCCCACAAGAAATACAGTTATTAACTTTTTCTGACATCGGTCTGGAGCAAGAAAAAAATTTCCCCAACAGGGTACTTAGCTTTAATGAAGACTTTGGATCTAAAATTCGAATTTGAAAACTACAGGAGTCGGCCGACCAGCACTTGCGAACTGCTTTTGCTTCGGGCACCACGTGGCAAGAAAAACTGAAGAAAATGGTGTTAGCTGCATCTTTTATACCCCTGGCGCACTGACGTCAGGGAAGAGGCGACAGCAACTGACGCCGGACCTAGACTTTGGAACTCAGGCTGACTGGGGGTAGCCTGCCAGCAGGATAACCCAATTGTAATGACTGCAACAGTGAAACAAGATGAACATCATGCATTTTCCAAAAGTGGGGGTGTGATGGTGCTTTTATTAGTGAGAACAAGCATTTTCAAAAAATCAGCAGCAAAGTATTTGAACTTGAGCAGTTGAGATGCAAGTTAATAAGCAGAACCCCACATACCATATTATAAGCACTAATATGTATTCTAAACAAGAATTAAAGGCCAGAGGAAGCCCAAGTGAGCAGCCTTGGCATGATAGTGCTTCCATGGTATAGGTCTACTAACTCTCTGTAAAGGCACAATCAGACAGAAATAAATAATACAACTCAGTCAAAGAAACCTGAACCCAAATCTCCAAAAAAAAAAAAAAACACTTACTTCAAATGCTACAACTAATCTGGGAGTTAAATACTGACTGAGCCATATATCTGGGCAACTTAAGCAACACAGGCAACAAAAATTAGTTTGGGAGGAGTACTACACGGTACGTGGGAGAAGAGAGGATATCAGATTTAAAAGCTGCAGACATTCCAGTGTCTGCTGCCATGATTACTCAAACATGAAGACTGTCAGAGTTGTCTACAAAAGCTTAGAGTGTCAGCAGCTAAGATTAGAAGAAAAGGAATTAAAAGAGCATGACTTCAGAATCATAATTTCAACTGTATTACAAATTCATTGTAAAACTACAAAAAAATTATAATTACCTTATTGAATTTATGCCTATTACTGAGTAGGCAAAAAATACGGGATTATGCTCAACATCAGAACCACGGAGGTTAAAAAGCCCTGAAAGAGAAAATTGTGCAGTGTTATTCTTCATGGTTTGCATAATTTTCTGTTCACATTTATCAATGACTGAAGCTACAAAAGCATTTCCCCAAGACACACTGGATGTATCATCAGGTTTAAAATACAGATAATGTTTGAATGTTAACATATGGTTAATCAGGAAAGCAGTTACTACAGAAGTTCACCTACAGCAAAATATGTACAATAACTTTGAAGCCAGATGCAATTTATTCTAAATAATGACAGTGAAGCACATGCACTTAACACTAATTTAATAAAAAAAAAATCACTTTTCTATACAAAACTTTAAGAGACTCCAGAATCTGGTATCAGTAAGTCTCTAGCACGATGAATAATGTAGGAATTGCAATTAAACCATTTCTATAAATAATTATGCAGTTTCTGCCAATATGAAGCACTGGAAAGGAGAACAAAATAAATCTTGAGTAGCTAAACCTTTTAATACATACAGTTTTACTACTTTTTTTCTAATGGGTAGTAAGTTACTTTTATTTCAGCCTGGTCTTTGCAAATTCTTGACTGTGAAATATGGTATAAAAGGAATATTCCACGAAAGACAGGCAAACCATGTGGATCGGAGAACTCCTTGTGCTGACACAATGCATACCACCATGCTAACCCCCTTTATCCCATTTTCTACATGGGGTTGGAGGTGCTGCGAATACTGTGCTTATCACTCTCTTGATTTAATGTCGCTCTCCTACCTTCTTTGACAGTCATGCTTGACTGTAAAATGTCTTTTCTCACACAATCTATCCATCACATTGCTGGACGCCTTTCATTTCTTGTTGCCTTCTTCCTGAATGTCCCAGATCTTCTCCACTAGAGTGTCCTCTACTTTCCTGCACATTTGTCTGAACCACTGTAATCTCTTTTCTTTGACTCTGGCTGCAATTAGAGCTACTTGAGCTTCTGTTCTGATGTCCTCATTTCTTTGTCTGTCCCACTGTGTGCATCTCTCTACCTTATGCCTTCATCTACATCACCTATAGCTTCTTCAAATGCTGTGTCTTCTCTCTCCAGACTTCTGCAAAATACAGTAGTACTGCTCCCACCACTGTTTTGTACCCTTTACTTTAAAACTTCTCTGGTATTCCTCTGACACACATTACCCCTCTGACATCCAGGGCCAGTTGGCTACAGCCCCCCTCTGATCCTAGCTTGACTTCTTCATTCAGACTTCCCTTCTCTTCAAAATCCATCCCAAATATTTGAAGCTGTTAACCTCTTCCACTATTTTCCCTTCTACTTCAATTTTCAGCTTCTTCTGATTTTCCCTAAGTGCTGCCATTATAACTCTGTTATCTCATACCTGTACTCAGTTTCATCCTGTGTGCATTAAGTTTTTCATTCCATTCCCCTGTCTTTTGCTGAAGTTCTTATTCAGAGTCTGTATGCAATGCCACATCATCTGCATACAGCACGGATCTCAGAGCTGAACCCTGATGTACACCCACTCCCACTGGGAACCCCTCCTTGAGTCCAAACACTGCTTGCACTTGTGTCACAAGGTCCTTGAACCCTGATGCACACCGACTCCCACTGGGAACTATGGGGTACAAAGCCTGCACTAATTCTACCAATGTTCTGAGACTTCTAACCATCGTAGGACTGCGAAAATTTGCTTTCTAGGGATTTTGCCGCATGCTTTCTCAACATCTAGGAATGCCCAGTGGGACACTTTCTTCATCTCTAGCTACTTCTCAACTACCTGTCTCACTCAACACACTGGGTCAGCTGTGCTCCATCCTGATCTGAATCCAAACTGACAATCTCCCAAACTAAGAATCTCCCATCTTACTTTCTACTACCCTGTGTATTCGTTTATCAATCACATTCACCAGAAAGTTCATGCAGTATGAAGGGAGTCTGATACCTCTATACTGCCCACGGTTGTGAATGTTCCTTTTGTTTTTGTACAACAGCATGAGAATTCTTATTCTCTAGTCATCTGGGATACATCTTTCTGTTCATACTGCTATGAGTACCCTACACAAGCATTTCTCTCCTAACTCACCCAACATCTTGTTCTTATCTGCCATGACCTCATCTAAGCTTGCTGCTTCCTAACTTCATTTTCCCTTAGTGCCGTTCTTGCTTTTTCCACTGAAAGCTATGTCTGGGGCAGAATGGCTTCTCTGGGATTTTCTTAACTCAGAACCTGCGGGATATAATCCCTCCATCTGCCTCTGATGTCCTGTGGACTGGTGAGCATATTTTTGCTAGCATCCTTTATGAAAGGTGTCTGATAACTATCTTTTTTATCTTTCTGTCTTTGTCTTGCAACCTGACAGAGTTTCTTCATTACATCTGCTGAATCATTTTTCCAGAAGCTGTTATCATAGCATGCCACTGCTGCTTTGTATTGCAGCTGCTCTCTTAGCTTCTTTGTTAGCCAACCAGTATTCCTTCTTAGTCTGGTTAGTCAGTTTTATCTCCCACTTTTTCCTTCACTCCACCTTTTTTGTTGACTTTCTGGACTTATGCAGTCCACCATCAGCTTTCCTTATGTACTTTATTTCCATACTTGGCTCAGCCACATACATACCTCTCAACCTGGAAACATCAAAAATCTGGACAAGGCCCATGAAAAATAGGTACAAATCTGTTATTAACATCTAATCTGCATACATAATTATGTAACTCCACCCACTCCAATGGAATTGTGGAATATCAACTTTCAAACACAAAATGAAGAACAGACAACCAAAATATGGCACCAGAGTCCCCCTGCAGCCATTCCAATGTCCCATTACCTGGCTATTTCGCCCCACTTACCATAAACACAAATGTGTGCATACTGTTTTACTTCTACAATGATTATTTGGATTTTATTTTTACATTTTACAGCACAACAATGCACAAACACTAATAGACATCTAGTAAACAAAGCAATACTGTCTCACAATGAAAACAGACTTGGCATTAAAACTTCTCTGCCCTTGAAACTCACATTCATTGGAACAGCACTGAAACCCACACCACATCCAAAGAAAATGCATTTGACCAGTGATGGATAAAGATTACCTTTGGACTGTTTTCAAATCATTGGCCCCTTGCACACAAAACAAGAAACATACATGTGTTCTTTTATTTGATACAACTTTCTGACTTTATTAAATTATACTCTTTGTATAATACAACACACTTGTTAGACTGAGCGCATTTTAAATGTATTGTTTGAACATTTTTCCAGTAGGCTGTACTGTAGGTAATGAAACAAAATGCATTAACCAATAATGACAAAACTGCTCAATTCAGAACATTTCCACCATAAAAGTCTACTTCCACACCTACATTATAAATAGAATGACAGTAGTGTAAGCCATAGGCATCTTGCACAGCTTCTCACACTTATTTTCAATTTCATTTTTTGGGAGGGGGGGACAAAAGGTCAAAAAACAGGGGCACATTTTAAATATTGCTTGTATAATTTTGTAAAGTTGCTAGAATAAAATGTTGCCAGTGAAATGCATGGTGGTAACGCAAGTCTTAAACCCAGGACCCTATGCACTACAGTCAGAGCAAATACCACTATGCCAAATCAGCAGCTTCATGAAAAATAGGAAGACTGAAACTTAATGGCTATCATTTAGTGAATTAATTTCTCACTTCTCACCATAGCTCTCAACCTCTTAGCACAAAAAACCTGGACAAAGTCAATAATGGGGGAATACAAATTCAGTTCTCACTTCTCACCACAGCTCTCAACCTCTTAGCACAAAAAACCTGGACAAACAAAGCTAGACAAACTTTCAACTTAAGCACTCAAACCATTCACTTCTCATCCCGGGCACTTGCTCAAAACTCATAGCAAGCACTAATAAACTTTAGCACTAGACCCCCCCCATACTGTAGAAAAGGACAAGACTCTCTATTCGACCTTACCAGCCAGTCAGTAAAACAGTTCACTGCACCTATACAGCCATGTCCAAAGGGCAGTTTCAGGTGTACTCTCTGGTCCAATTGGTGAATCTGTGCATTTTGAGGCAATGTTACAATTGCCTCATGTACACAGACAACTCTCTCCTCCTTCCACCAAACACTAATCATTGGGAGAGATGCAATTATACAGCTAAACTGGAGGCTAAGCTCTCTCAACCCAAGACTGGACCACACAGTGAAGAGGAGAAGGGAATTACTTGCATCACACCACCAGTCTCACACAGACCTATGAAACCAGCACCAGCAAAAACACACATAAATACACAAAAACATACTCGGATGCTCTAAATAAAAATCTGCAAAAGCAATGGAGACCTCCAAAGCAGACATCCAAGCAACCTCCAGCCCCGAATACAAACCATGAAACACACACTTCACAAAATCAGTGTGCCATGCAATCACAGCCCTTAAGGCAAAATAACATACACAACACACTAGTAATAGGTGACTCTATAGTCAGGCAGACTGACGTCCCACTCACTAGACTGAACAAGGAGAAGGTTACTGTTGGCTGCCTGTCAGGTGCCAGGATCCGCCACATAACACAAGCACTCAGGTCACTTCAGAACAAGTACAAATATGACTCTGTCATTGTCCATGTTGGTGTGAATGACCTGAGGCATACCTCCTTGGACTATATGAAAAGAGACATGGAGGAGTTTTCTGATCTCGTAGCCCAGGCCTGTATGACCCTGACCCTGAGTAGCATCCTGCCCTCACCAAAAATGATTACACGGTATAGAGAAACAATTATCAATATCAACAATTGGCTAAGCTTCTGGTGTCATTCAAAGGAGATCCAGTGTCTTGTCAGCCTGGGATGACATGCTCGACAAGCCATGCAGCTTCACTAGAGATGGCTTGCACCTGTCGCCCTTAGGCTTTCGAATACTGGCCAAGGCTCTTGCCACCCCCATAGTGCCTTTTTTAGGCAAGCCTCAAAAGACAAACCCACCGTTGTAAACAGTACAAGTAACAAAAAACTGAGGGTAATGCTATTCAATGCCAGAAGTCTAAACCTCAAAATGCACGCACTCGAGGCACTCCTCAGTATGGAGAAAATCGATATATGTGGAGTAACAGAAACCTGATTTAAGAGAGCACCCCAGCACTACCAGGCTACAACTCATACCATACATTTCGGCCACAAAACTTGAACCTAAATACAAAAGGTGGGGGAGTATCCATATTCATCAAGGATACCCACACCTCCAGGTTAGTGGCACAGCATGATGCTTCAGAGATCATCCACGTGCAACTAACAACGGGCAAAACTGCTATTCAAATTATAGCTTGCTACAGATCACTCACCATGTCCCAGGACCCCCACTCCACATTCCTGGAAACACTGGGAAACATAAAGGTCCTACCAAACACCCTGATATTGGGTGATTTCTATTACCCAAACATTAACTGGCAAAACTACTCAAGTACAAACTACGTTGCCCAACATTTCCTAGAATTTATAAACTCAGACGCCCTGGATCAACTGGTCAACACCCCTACCAGAGGTGACAACATATTGGACCTGGTCATCACCAACATAGGTGGCCGGTGTTCCACACCAGACGTCAACCCCTCGTTGGTTAGAGCTGACCATAAACTAATCACTCTGGATATCCACATTCCGCTTCTACCCCCGGTCAAAGAAACCACCGTGAAAAACATTTCAAAAGCAAACTTCACGTTACTTAAGACCAAAGTGGGAAGTTTCAAAGCCCCCATGTTAAAGGATAACGCTGTCCAAGCTGCAAAATCCTTTACTAATGCACCTACAAGAATGCATGGATCATGCTATCCCAAACAAAACCAAGACCCACTCCTCCAAGAAAAGGAAACCAGTCTGGTGGACCCCTGCCATAAACAAGCTATACAGTAGGAGAAAACTAGTACAGAAAAGAATAAAATCCCAAGAAGGGAAGACATCCCTGATCAGTATCAGCAAGAAACTATGTTCCCTCATAAAATCATCCAAGGCTAGCTTCGAAAGAAAAATTGCCATGGACTCCAAAGATAACCACAAGGCATTCTTTAGCTATGTCAAGAATCTAAGTGGCAATTCCCAGATCTGCTCGGAGTTAGTGCAGAATGGCACAAAATACACTGAACCGAACAATATAGCCAACATCCTGGCAGACAGGTTCAGTGCAAACTTCACCCTCCTCTCACCCCCAAAACAGCCCATAACTATACCAGAAGAATGTAGTGCCCCTGAAATCACAGACACTCAGGTTAAAACAGACCTCTCCAAAGCCAAAAACACAGCATCAATGGGACCGAACAGTGTCACAGGCTGCATCCTACACAGGCTCAAAGATGAACTAACCCCTCACCTAAACACACTGTTTAAACTCAGCCTCCCCACAAGGCTATGTGCCCACAGAGAGGCGCACAGCAATGATTATTCTGCTCCACAAAGGTGGAGCCACAACGGACCCCGGGAACTATCGCCCTATAAGCCTGACTAGCTTGGCCTGCAAAGCTACAGAGCGCATCATCATGGATCTCATTAACATAGACATTGGGAACCTCCAAACACTGGACCCTTAGTAGTTCAGCTTTGTTAAGGGCAGATCATGCCTCCTAAACCTGGTGGACTTCTTTGAGACAGTTACCAAGGCTATAGACTAGGGAAAGGTGGTCCACACAGCCTACCTAGACCTCACAAAGGCCTTCGACACCATTCCCCACTCAGGTATTACTGACAAGCTCACCAGCCTGAACATAAACCCCTACATCACAAGATGGACTGCCAAGTGGCTCACGGACAGAACCCACATGGTAAGAGTTGGGGGAGCTAGGTCTGACTCTAAACCGGTTACAAGTGGCATTCCCCAGGGCTCAGTCCTAGGACCCCTCCTACTCAGCATATACTTCTCAGAGGTACAGGCAAGCACAGGAGGACTATGGCTGACCAAGTTTGCAGACGGCTGCAAACTAGGAGTTATAATTGACTCTCCAGCTGACACAGACATCCTCCAAAAGGGTCTCACAGAGACATATACCTGGTGTCAAAACCCTGGCCTCAAGCTAAATGCCAAAAAGTGCATAGTCATCCCCTTTGGAAAAAACATAGTTCCCACAAACTATCACATAGGTGGTAGCCCCCTAAATACAGAAGACGTAATAAGGGATCTGGGGACCCAAATAGATAGTAACCTCTTCTTTGATAATCACATTGCCAAAGTGGTTAGAAAATCCTTCTATGTGGCCCCCCTAATCACAAAAGGGTTTGCATCCAGATCAAAAGAGGTAATTGGGCCCCTCTACGCCTCACTCATCAGACCCATCATAGAGTACAATGCCCCATTTGGGATGTACCTTACAAGACACCTGCAACAACTGGAAAGACCACAGAAGTACCCCACCAAGAGGATTACTGGCCTCAAGCAGATGCCCTATGCAGCTCGACTGAAGAAACTCCAGCTGTACTCGGTTGCATACCGCCTACTCAGAGGTGATCTCTGCCTGACAAACAAGGCCATGTCCAACCCAGAATTGATGGACATGCTCCACCTAAAGAAAACCATATCCCCTCGAGCCACACACTCCAGGGATCTAAACCTCACCACAACAATAAATAGGACGTGCTGGAGGGCTATATTCCTGTCCCAGAGACCTCCCATACTCTAACAAGATTCCAATCTACATTAGGCAGAGCTCCTCGCTAACCCTCTTCAAGAGAAACCTTGACGAGTGGATGGGAAACAGAAAGTTTACCCCAGGGATCACTTCAATGGCTCTGCTGGACAGAGGCACAGGGAACTAATCTAAGGGGGCTGCGAAAGCCAACACATTCCGGCTAGGCTTATAAATGCCTTTGGGCTGATAGCCTAGTACCTACCTATGAACCAAAGTAATGGGGGAATACAAATTCAGTTCTCACTTCTCACCATAGCTCTCAACTCTTAGCACAAAAAACCTGGACAAAGCTTACAAGTGGTGGTGGCTAGGGACTTAACAGGGACACATTTTAAACATTGCTTGTATCATTTTGTAAAGTTGCTAGAGTAAATGTTATGTTACCACCATTCATTTCACTACAAGTCTTGAAACCAGGACCCTATGCACTGCAGTCAGAGAAACATACTACTATGCCAAATCAGCAGCATCCTAAAAAACAGGAAGACTGAAACTTAATGGCCACCTTTTAGTGAATTCATTTCTCACTTCTCATCACAACTCTCAACCTCTTAGCACAAAACACCTGGGCAAAGCTCACAAGTGGTGGTGGATAGGGACTTTAGGCTCTTTTTACCCTGTAACCAAGGTACAGGGTTTGAGCCTGAGCACCTCTAGCCACCAGGTGTATTAAATGGGGGCATTGCGCGCGCACACACACACACACACACACACACACACACACACACACACACACACACACACACACACACACACACACACTTCATTCCACTGTGGAGTTAGTTTCCTTACTTGGAGTCTTCAGTTAGTCTTCATCCTCTGCAGAGACGTTGCCGTTCCCGCACTCACCCTTCTGAAAGTTAGTTTCCTTGATAATGATCTACCGTTTGTTGCTGTTCCCGCTCGCATTTGAAAGAGTCTTCATTCCCTTGATAATAATCCATAGTGCTGTAATAGCAATTGTTGGTTGCCTTTCCCACTCGCATTTGAGTAGCCAGGCCAGCCGGAAATTCGTGAGCTCCTTGAGCTCAATTCTGACAGGCTGGTAGCTCTGACAGAGCCGACGTCAGCTCTAACAGCGTGAAAATTAAAAAAAACAAAAGAAAAAATTGGAAATAAAGGAATCGTGGCACCCCTTCATTTGAACCCCAAAACTTGGTAAAAACAGAGTAATTCGGCACGGTTGGGAGGTATGGCCAAATATCTGTTCTGCAGTCCTCACACGTTTTGAGGAGCTACCATTCCTCTCCAACTCCACTTATTTCCTCTCTTCCTGAGGTGCTAGAGCCCTGAGTGTTTCCTTGAACTGTTGCTCTTTGGTTCTTGTTGTTCTTTGTCTTCAGACTAGTCTCTATTGACCTTAGAGTTTTCTCTGACCACTGCCTGCACCTTACTGTGGCAACCAGTGGATTATGCTGTGGGTCAGATGTTTTACTGAAGATGACTGCGATTGCTGATTAAGTATCAATGTAAGGAAAATTACAGGTGTAGAAAACAAATGAAGCCCTGCCTGCAGCAGTATTGCATAGCCAATGCCATCCACTGACTTTAAGCATGCTAAGATGTGTAAAACTGATCACTATAAGAAAATTTCTTTCTTATACTTTAAGAGTATTGTTAAATAGGTGACATGGTATGCACACAGTGTAATAAAGAAAAATGCAATAATTTAAGAAGCTACAATAATACGGGGCTCTTACTTGGTGATAATGGTCTGGAGAGAATAATTATCTACATTATTTAATGTCATGACCCTTCACAAAATTTAAGAAAATTGTGTTCTGAAGAGCGATGTTGTCTTGCTCTCCCCAGTTCTGTTGTCTGCATTTGTGGGTACAGTGAAATATCCCGACTTGAATATGAGAGTGTCTTCCAGGAAAACATTGCAGTAAAAAGAGATGCACGTGTGAAGACAAGTCCATACTGAAGTGACCCCAAATAAAGACATGCAACAAAGGAAAAATAGTATCACACCCTCAACTACTCTCTGACCTTTCAGACACTGGTATGCCCAAAGTAGGTACCCTTTAATGTTACCACCTTAGAGCTACTATTTAACAAATTTCCACCTAATAACTCAGTGGTTTCTGTCAACAGAGGCCACCTTGTTTAAACATATTCTGTGATGAACTGTGCAAAGGCTTTACTGAACAAGCAAATCATACTCCCTGTTGTTAGGTAGCAACCATCCTGGGTGCCTAAGTGAAGAACTCACTGTGTACTTTTTTACTAGAAAAATAAAGTTGTCAGGTGTGAAAAGTCTATTTAATTCATATTCTTATTTTCAAGAAATGGAATAAAAGCTGCCATCTTCTCTGTTTTTATTCATAAGCAGAAAACACTTTGCAGAAACAAGCACAATACCTCCCACAGTAGATATGGTGGAAGGCACTAAGCACCAGTGCTTCTTCTTCTACTGACTACACACTTCCTTCCACCATTTTCTCAGTGCCCTATCAAATAACCTTACTGATGACACTTCTAGCCACTTTTTACTTTTCTTTACATTTCATCCTTGATTTTGTACTTCACACCCAAAACATGCACAAAAAAATGTAATAAAATGTGTTCTTCAGACTCTTCTCCCTGTAACCCAACCTGACTTACTCTTCTGCCTGTCCTCACAGCTACCTATTATACATTTATTTTCCTAGTTTGCATTTGTTGATCACTTTCATATCAGTTTCCCTTTCCATCCTTACAATCATGCCTATTATCTTCATCAGTTTTCTTTCTGCATTTTATACATGTGTGATGTTTTATTACTTATTTATCTTGCTTATTAATTTGGTCATTACAGAGGCCTTGGCAAGACCATCACTTCAGCAGGTGAAACCCCACAGTACAATGTGATGCAACAGAACAATTAATTAAAAAATGTAAACCATAGCTGCAGAAATGGAACATAAAACTGCACTCTGTTGTTCTGCTCTGTCTTTAGGGTTTCTCAGTAATCTATTTTTATTGATTTTGCTAACATGCCAGAAAATATTTATTTTCTCATAATCCTTTTTTATTCATGCTTAAAATTCCATTTTAATCCCTTTTATTCACTGTGCCGGAAATTCCATGAGTTCCCTCTGCTTCTTATCTAGAAAAGTCGAAAAACACAAAACATGCATAATCCTAGTTAACTAGCAGGGGTGCTGAATCACTGAATCCTGTTTTGAATTACTACATAAAAACTAATAAGCTCCAAAAGCTACAGTTTGAAGTATCTGTGGTTTTGCTAAAATTTATTTATTCATAAAGAATTCTGTTAAACAGTCAATTTTATCAGCACTCAAGAAAGTGCAATAATTTAATTCTACCACCAGAGGGAACCCATACTTTATACTGGTATTTTAGGCTAGACAGCAAAAAGCTACAGAGCAACAACCCTCACTATGCTCTCCATATAAACCATTTAACTGTAGAAACATAATTGTACATAAAAGTATCATCATCAGCACGTTAAAGTCATAATCACAATTAATATTTTAATCAACTTCATATGACAGATGCAGGATGAATGTGTCATACAGAAAAGTACAGTTGTGTACACTTACCATAAATGTAGATGTTCGAGTGTATTCACTATTGCAGTCATTACATTTGGGTAATCTGCTGGCAAGTTGCCCTCAGTCGGCCTGAATTCCAAAGTCTTGGGTCCTGCGTCGGTTGCTGTCTCCTCTTCCATGACGTCAGGTCGCCAGGGGTATAAAACAAGCAGCCAACGCCATTTTCTTTAGTCTTTCTTGCCCCAGATGTCAGGTGCCCTCAAAAAGGTAGCAAAATATATATATATATATATATATATATATATATATATATATATATATATATATATACATATATATATATATATATAAACTATATATACATGCATCAATACAAACTTTACCTTCATCTACAATCAAATACACCACATAGGTTGTAGAAGATAGAGAAGGAAAGATAAACTCCAGCATGAAAGGGGGATAGCAGGCGGGTAACCTGGACTGCAACAGTGAATACACTCGAACATCTGCATTTATGGTAAGTGTACACAACTGTACTATGTTCTTCGTGTTTCACTGTTGCAGTCATTACATTTGAGTAGAATCCCAAAGCTATGGATGGGAGGCTGGAGCTAAACAGCATTAAATGCGGCTATAAGGCCATGCAGAACTGCAGTGGCAAAGCCTGCCCTGGACTTAGAGTAGAGAGGCAAATTATAATGCTTTGTAAAGGTATGAACAGAACTCCAGGTAGCAGCCTCTAGAATGTCTTTGGTTGGTACTCCTCTGAGAAAGGCTGCAGCTCTGGTGGAATGAGACCTAATGCCCTTGGGCACAGATCTGCCATGGTGTAAGTAGCAGAAACGAATGCAGTGGCTTATCCACTTTGAAATAGTCTGCTTTGAAATAGCCTTTCCTTCTGATCCTACAGCATATGTCACTAGTAATTGCTCAGTTTTTCGTAGAGCTTTAGTCCTGCTCAAGTAGAATCTTAGCTATCTGTGTACATCCAAGGAATGCAGAATTCTCTCCCCCTTGTTCTGCAGATTTGAATAAAAGGTTGGCAGATGAATAGTTTGGTTAAGAGCCACACTGGAAACCACCTTAGGCATAAATGAAGGATTTGTCCTCAGAGACACCCTGTCTGGGTAAAATATGATAAAAGGCTCCACAGCCATGAGGGCCTGTAGCTCTGAGACTCTTCTTGTTGAAGTAATTGCTAGTAGCAGAGCTGTCTTCCATGATAAGAACTTTATATCAGCAGTAACAGCTGGTTCAAATGGAGGCAGGGTGAGCTTTTCCAACACATAATTAAGGTCCCATGCAGGTATTGGTGATCTTCTAGGAGGCTTTAAATTTTGGGCTCCTCTGAGATACTGCTTTAGTAAAGGATGAGAAAAGATTGGTGGCTCTGTATTGTAATGAGCCGAAATGGCAGCGGCATGGATTTTAATTGATGAGAAAGATAGGCCTTTGTCAAGCATCTCAGTCAAGTATTGTAATATCTGAGGAATATTTGGTTCTGCTGTGCCAGTTCCTTGTGCTTGATTCCAAGCACAGAATCTCTTCCATTTATCAGCATAAGATTTTCTAGTACTAGGCCTTCTGGCTTCCAAGATGACATCTATCACATCTTTACTGAGAGATGCTGTTTGTATAACTACATGATCAGCCATGCTACCATGTTCAGTGTCTGGAGTTGATTGTGCAGGATCTGATTGTTTTGCTGGGACAGTAGTTGAGGTCTCTGAGGTAAGGTCCAAGCTGGGTATTGAGGCAAGTTCCTTAGGATTGGGTACTAGTATTGGCGGGGACAGTCCGGGGCAATTATCATCATCTTTGGTTTCTCTTGTCTGACTTTTAGTAGGACCTTGGGAAGAAGAGGTAGAGGAGGAAAGGCGTAAACTGAAGGATAGGGCGTCCACTTCCCATGCTGGTCTGTGATGTCCTTGTGCAGAATCTTTTCAATTGATAATTTTGAGGAGAGGCAAATAGATCTATGTCCGGGCTCCCCCATTTCTTTGTTATCATGCTGAAGACTTGTGGATCTAGTTTCGGAGGGTCCATAAGGTTTCTGCTTAAATCGTCTGCCAGAGTATTTTGTTTTCTGTGCAGGAATTGAGCTTGAAGATGTATTTGGTAAGTCAAAGCGGTGTCCCACAGTGCCATGGCTAATCTGCAAAGGGGGTATGAGTGCGTGCCCCCCTGCTTGCTTATATACCACATAACCGTGGTGTTGTCCGTCTTTCTCAGTAGTTGTCCTGGATGAAGTAAGTCCTTAAAGGCTGTCAGGGCATTTTGAACAGCTAGTATCTCTTTTTGTTTGATATGTAGTTGCATTTCTTTTGGGGTCCATATGCCCTAAATGCATCTTCCTGCCATATGGACCCCCAGGCATAATCTGATGCGTCTGTTGTTAAGGTTTGGCTGGCAGGGAGTAGAGTGAAGGGCCGTCCCATGTTTTGGTGACATACCTTTGCCCACCATAGAAAACTTCTGTTGTAGGCAGGGAATGAGAGGAATCATTGTTTCCAGACTGTGACAATGTTGACTCCATAAACTTTTTAGGTACTACTGAAGTTTCCTCATATGCAGTCTTGCATATGGAATCAGTAGGATGCAGGATGCTATGAACCCCAAAGCCTGCAGAGTTTGTCTTGCAGATAACTGGGTTTTTGTTGCCATCAGTTTGAAGGAAGTAGTCAGTTGCCTTTGTTTGTCTGGCGTGAGGTAAGCCATTTGGGCAGTTGTATTCAAGCTTGCACCCAGGAATGTTATCTTTTGAGAGGGTACCAGTTGTGATTTCATTTCGTTTATTGTGTACCCTAGGCATGTTAGAAACCTTTTCACAAATGCCAGGTGTTGAAGAAGAAAGTACTTGTTCTCTGCTTGAATGACACAGTCGCCCAAGTAAGGATATATTTGTATACTTCTTTGTCTGCTAAAAGCAATTACTGGTGCCAGGAACTTTGTAAAGACCCTGGGCGAAGTAGATAAGCCAAAGGGCAGTGCAGAGAATTGGTAATGCATTAAGCCAGCCTTGAATCGGAGGTATCTTCTGCATAATTGCCTTATTGGGACATGCAGGTATACCTCTTTTAGGTCTAATGTCACCAGCCAAGCATTCTTGCCCAGCATGGGCAGAAGCTGCTGCAAAGTCAGCATTTTGAATTTTGGAATGTCCAGGTATGTGTTCAAAATCGATAAATCCAGTATTGACCACCAGGCCTTATCCTTTCTGGGTACCAAGAACAGTCTTGAGTAAAAACCTTGTCCTTTTTCCTGTTCTGGTACTGGCTGAATGGCCCCCATATCCATGAGGGACGTAAGCTGTTTCTGTGCCTCTGCCCATTTATTTTTTGGCAGATCCGGTCAACCGTTTGCCATCGGCAGAGTATGAAAATGGAATCTGTATCCCTGTGATACTATGTTTAGCACCCGTTTGTCCTGGGTTATTAACTGCCAATTTTGAGCAAAAAGTGCTAATTTTCCCCCTAAGGGTGCTGCCAAAAGGTAAGTGCTTGGTGAAGGCAGAGGGAAGTCACTGGAACTGTTTTCTGTAGGTTTGCGCTTTATCTCCTCCAAATTTGAAGGTAGAAGTGCCCCATTGCTTTGACCTGTAAGAATCTTGTGCCTGGTATCTGGAACCCTTAGGGCGTCTGGATTTGCCCCTTTGAGCTCAGTCTGACACAGGAAAGGACCAATATTTTGCAGGCCAGTGTCTACTGAATCGTGGTGGCTGCACTTGTAGGAAGTCTTTTACAGTTTGCATAGACTTAGCTTCGTCTTCCAAGGCCTCTAAGGAATCAAAACCACATTGCAAAGTATGGTTTCCAACCTGTTCAGCTGCATGCAAAAAATCCTGCAATTCTTTATTTTCTGCACATTCAGAAATCACCATAACTTTCTGTTTCAGCAATCCCATAAGATGTTGTTAATACTTGAGCATATGAAACTGGCAGTTTAAGACCCTAATTGCCAAGGCTGCAGATGTATAAACCTTTTTTCCCCATCTATCCAGTGCCCTTGAATCTCTGTCAGAGGGGGTAGGATTTTTTGCTGTTGAAGCCTTAACCCCCTTTGGACCCTGTGAAATAGCTTCAGGATCAGCAGCAGGGCTTCTAAATAAAAATTTGTGTGAGTCAGGGACCCTGTAATATCTGTCAGGCTTGCTGGGAGCCGGAGGTAAGGAGTCAGGGGTCAAGCTTGACTCCAAAAACACATCATCCACAATGTCTAAAACAGGGGGTATGGCTAAAAGCCTGTGCTGAGGGAGAAGAAGGAAATCCCTGAGCCTCTTCTTTGATTCTGAGAAATCTTGACTCTCCCTGTGAAAATGCTCCCTCAAAGTATGCAAGGTTTCTCCAAATGAATAATCCTCGGGAGGTGATGCAGATGGTATAGACTCCTCTGCATCAGAATCCTCATAGGGAGGTATAGATAATTCCTGATCAGAAGAGGAATCAGAAGAAATAGAAACCTGATCTGAAGATTCATAATCAGTGCCTTGCCTAGGCCTCTTATTAGGAGGGGGATGGGACCCCTGATCAAGGTAATAAGGTCTTCAGCCACTTTGATCATCTGTTTTTTAGGCATAGAGGCCTGTGCACGTGGCTCATGCGTCGGTTTTTTAGTTTTAGAAGTTGCTTTTGTCTTTGGTTTTGCAGCTGTCGTCAGTTTGATATAAAAATGTTGAGGTCTGAATACACCCTCAGAAGCCGGTGCCTGCTCAGCGGCTCCGGCCCCATCTGAGGGAGATACATCCATGGGGCCAATACTTTGAGTATCTCGTGGCATGCCGGACTCCACATGGGTCTTGGTAGGGGCCTGTGACTCGAAAGTAGCTGGTATCAGGGGCTGCAAATGCGCATCACTGAGTACCGGCGAACCGGCGACTGGCTTAGAAGAAGCTTCATCGTCGGTTTTGGACCTCGACTGTCTGTCTCTGTCCTTTTCTTTGCGTTTTTTTATGTACTCCAATAGGCGGATTGCTATCCAACGACATTTCTGGGTAGTTAAATCTGTTTGCAAAATACTTTGAAGAAAAAATTTACCGACGCTTAATAGTGCGTTGGTTAAGTCTAGCACAAAACCGACAGCCAGGCACGTTGTGATCAGGGTCTAGGCAAGGAATACAGTATAAATAGAAATCCTTATGAGGTATTTGCTTCCCACAATTAATACAATTATTAATTTTTTCTGACATCGGTATGGAGCAAGAAAAAAGTTTCCCCAACGGGGTACATAGCTTTAGTGAAAACTTCGGTTATGAAACTCAAACTCGAATATTTCAGGAGTTGGCTGACTGGCACTTGCGAAATGCTTCTGCTTCGGGCACCGCGCGGCAAAAAAGACTAAAGAAAATGGCGTCGGCTACTTGTTTTATACTCCTGATGACCTGATGTCATGGAAGAGGAGACAGCGACTGACACAGGACCCAAGACTTTGGAATTCAGGCCGACTGAGGGCAACCTGCCAGCAGATTACCCAAATGTAATGACTGCAACAGTGAAACACGAAGAACATCTGTGGACAAACATTTTAACATGGCTAAAATGTACGTCTGACAGTACTGACATTTATGATTTCTCCTATGGGTCTGTAACTAATAAGCAAGCATTGAAATAAATTAGTAATTAATAATCTGAGATTCAGAATCATGTCTGTATTACACCCCTTGGTATTCATTAAAACTCAAATAAATCATGTTTGGTCAAGGAACAGACCAGCAGTTACCCTAGAGAATGCTTGGTCCTGTTAATTTATTGGGTATTGTCAGAAACCTCCTGAAAAGAACAAAGAAATAATGACAACAGACTTGTGGCAAGAGATAAAAGACCAAAACAAAAATGACAAAACACAAAATGATACTAAGTAGTTAGGATACATTACAAAGACAGAACTGTAAGGTAGGTGTGTGTGTGTGTGTGTGTGTGTGTGTGTGTGTGTGTGTGTGTGTGTGTGTGTGTGTGTGCGCACTTCAAAGAGACAATATAAAAGCTATGGGAAATAAAAACACAGAGAACATATGGTGGCCAGAGTACTATGCAGCACAGATACCCTGAATGTATACCCCATACATACTGGTGAGGGGGAGACAGGAAAAGCATAAGTCAGTGGAAGAGGTAGGAACAGATCAGAAGATATGGGCAATCTGGATGAAGTGGGAAGGAATTTCATAGATGTACAGATGTTCTTACAACACCACTCCTCAAAATATAGTAATTAAGAAATGCATAGATTTGATGACTTGTAAATTACACATTTTACAATGTTTCAAGTTAAAAATGTTACATCCATTTATACTAGTTGTGAATTTTCATTTGTTTCAATTCTAGATCATGCTCCCTGGGTGTCCCCTGAAAAAAATGCAATAATTTAATCAATCTACCCTTTTACTTATTTATACTTTCTTAACCATGTTAGTTCCACTAGGCCTTAACCTCTTTTCAGGGGAGACCTAAGGTGGCATTTATATTGTTAGGAGAAGATTTTGGCCAGGGCATCAGGGAACTTCCCCTATTCCTATCAATAGGTGGCGTGGGATATTTTTACATCTGGCTGACCTACCATCAATTCAGGCAGATGAGGTTATTATTAATATTGTGGGAAGAAATAGCCAGGGAATTGTTATGGCTATGCCTGTATAGGCCCTAGGGCCGAAAGCCTAGTACCAATCTATGAAAATGTCATTTGAAGAGCAGCAGACTCAGGAGGGCAGCACTCCTCTTATACCACACTGCAGTGTCAGCAGTCTATCTACTTGGTATGAGGACAGAACCCACAGCCTTCAAATATGCTAAGTCTTACATTGTCTCTGTACATTTCCTAGGCATGTTGCTGGCTCATGTGGAAGTCAGTCTGATTAGAAGCATCAGCACTGAGTTTTCATATTTTAAGGATACATTTAATTGTTTCTATGAATGGTTAGTGTTGCTGCATCAAAGTACTTGGCTTTCTAGTTTGGTTCTCAACTAGGGTTCCTTCCATCTGGAGGGTGAGGGGACTTCCTGTGTAAATATATTTTTTTTTGCTTGAACGATTCTTCCCCCACTCCAAAGGTAGGCCAACAGATGTCTGATGGGGCTTTCTCTAAACTGCCTGTAGCTCTGTGTGTATGTGCATGTCCTACAATGGACTAGAGTCCAGTTTAGGACTAGTCACCTGTCTTATGCCCACTGAGAACGGTGATATGGTCTGGCTCTCACAGGACTCTGACCAGTATAAACGAGAGTATCTGAAAAAGAATGAATTTATGAACATGTTAGTTATGTCACAGGAAATGTAAATCCAAGAAATATCATTCAGATCTTCTTTGCTCTATATATTTGCCTACCTATCCCCCAAGAAGCTCCAACAGTAATGGTGTAGCACAGTAATGATGACGAAGAGTCGATTAACCACCAAGAATCCTGCTCCGAATGTTTCTAAATCTGACAGTTAGATGCAGAATGTGCAGATTACTGCCAGGCCTCTATACAGTCGCTGAAACCTTTCTTTTGTTTACTTTCTTTTACCAGGGGATGATTTCTTCTGCTTTTACTAACATAAATGAATAGATTGTCCAGTTAATGGAGATACTTTTCTCTCATTTTGTCTAGTACATACCAGCCAAATGGAAAACCAGGGGACTGATGGGTAGTGTGTGATGTGGATTACTATGCAGAATCAGAAGAATCCAGTGAAGTGTACATAACAGACTGTTTAATTAATGTAGCAACTAAATAATGTCTCACATGTCTGATGATGCATTGTATTCTCATAGGATTTCCTTGAGAACAACCTTATTCATTTTTCTATGACGCTAGCTAAAATAATTAATGAGTCAGATAAACGTCACAGCTAACCATGTACTGAGTATACATGAGTATGGCAAATTGAGACATGTTCCTTGTGTTTCTGTAAAGTAGCAAGCAACTTAATGCAATGCTATCTATTCTGTGAGCTTGTTCCAAAACTTTGAATGAAATTCTGAAAGGGGATATTTATTCACTTAGAAACTGTTGTATAACTTGGAGATCGAATATGATTTTGCTTCACGTTACAGAATTTCTCTAAGATAAATTAGCTTACTTTGCTCATTAAGCACAAATGTGAATAGTTTGGTCAATGAGACTGGTATTTATCTACAAGTATGAATTTGGTGGCAGGTAATTCTAGGGCCAAATTTCTTTTAGATGAAATTAAAGGATTCATTAGTACTATTAGATAACTACATTTAATGAATGTCACCAAGTTTAGGAGCTCTGACTTAGTGTGAAACATTGAGTTGTTCACTTAGTGTACAAAGTTCATAGAAAATTACTAGGCATGTGGTCCAAGGGACCACTGAGAAGCCTAGTTCAGTTTCCCTATTGCCTAAGAACAATGTCTGGTTAAGTGGCTTGCTCACAATTGCACAGTAGGTAAATGATGTCGGAGTGAATCAAACCCTGGATTATAGCCTGCAGTCATAACTCTCAACCTCTTAGGGCAAGAAATCTGGGCAGAGCACAAGTAAAAAGTGGGACAAAGCCCCAAAAATAGGAACAATTTTTAAATATTGCTCTTACAAACTTGCAAAGTTGATAGAACAACATGCTTTACGTTAGCATGCATTTTCTGAAGGATATGAAGTCTGAAACTCAAATATCTGTCATTATTTTCTAACTTCAGTCTTTAATGATTTGCCACTAATTTGCCAGAAAACTATTTTATGAAAAATGTTCCAAAAATGTGAGGTAAAAATCTGGACATCCTGCAAAAATCTGTACAGTTGAGAGGTATGCTAGCAGTTCATTAAGATCTCATAGTCTTAACTCTCTTTGCTAATTGCTAGTTTAAGATATGTAGTTATTTAATCGCCATGAAATAAACTTTGTAAGAAAAGTATACTTGGAGTTGGCTACAGAAGTCTGATGAAATAAGATATGTGATGATAAACGTTTTATGACACACAATATGCAATTTAACAGATTTATCTTTATCATCTCATCTACAGTAATTTAGCATAAATATTTTCTAAACAAACACTATATAAACTGCATATAAGCTAAGACAGTGTCTGACTAAAGTCATCCTTCTGGTACAGTTATTCATATTTAAACTACATACAAAAAAAACAAATGTCAAGAAGCAAAAACATACTTAATTTTCTTCACTAGCACATTGGCAACATAGCATCTACAGGAATCTGGCAGAACATACATTTCTGCCATATCTAAATACTTTCTTTTAACTAATTAAACATTTTTTTAAAATCACTTAATAATTGCATCAAACATCTTAACGCAACATTTTTTTAAATATTGCAAAACAATTATCCCCACATATACCACAAGGTGTCAGAGTCCTATACTTCAAAATCAGAGAGCTTCTAAAGCAGACGTGCCCAACCTGCGGCCCGCATGCGGCCTGCAGCCCTTTACGGCTAAATTCAACATTTTTTTCATTTTTTCATGCCCATGACTATTAACCTTAACGTCAGTGTGCGCATGCGCCAAAGCATCCTTTCCGTTAGTTTTTTCGCGCCACAGTAGGATCTGTATGTTTGCGCTGAAGAAGAGGGGTTCGTTGTTGCCTTTAAAAGGGACAGCAATTCCTAACTGTATTAATAGTTAAGTAAGAACCAACTTATTATTAAAATAAAATCCTGCTATTTTTTTTATACCATTCTAGAATTAGCAGAGATGCATACTGCCATCGTACAACTGGACTTTATGGATTTTTAGATGAAGTCTATAAATGGGATGCAAGTATTTTAGGAAAATGGGTTTGTCTACTATATAATTATATTAGAAGATAAGTACTGTTACTAATGATTAAAGCTAGTATAACTTTGATTCCCATGAACAAGGCAGAGTGGGTAGATCTAAGTAATTATTATCCAAAGCAGTAATAAATGTAAATGCAAAGGTATTTGCCAATGCATCAGATATGAGATTAGACATGGTTTCCCTGCTTATAATTCAACTGCAATAAACTGGATTTATATGATGATAGGAAGTAGTAGGTAACTGGTGGGTAGACCATATGTTTCTTCATGCAGACAAATGAAAATACCATGGATAAAGTGCATGTTGTTATTTTCAAACTTAGGAAAGTGAGACATTGGATTGGGGATTAATATCATGTGCTAAAAAAAAGGAGTTTTGGACATTCAGTTTAGCTTAAGTAAATGCACTTCAGGACTATACCAGGGTTTGATATTTTTGTAAATGGGGAATACTGTAGTAAACCAATACTTGACTGAATGCACTTTATAGTATACCATACCATGGTTTGATATTTTTGTGAATGGGGCATATTGAATGAAAGCTATACTGAGATACATAACTTTGTACTCATGTAAAGTATAATGGTAAAAAATGACAAATTGTCTTCTAGTCTCACAGTAATTCTTTTATATAAAAATCTTTGTTAAAGCAAAGTAAAACAGTGACACAGGTGAACATGCATTACTTCTCTACTTCAAGAAAAGGTGAAGTAGCAAATAATTTTGACATGACTAACTAGTGGCATGCAGATCCCTGGCATTCATTACCCCTTCAAGCTTCTCAGCACGGAGTAATACAATCAATTTTAAATCCAAATATTCCAGATTGTTGCTAATTTCCCTTTCAGTAAGAGATTTGTTAGTAGTTGTTTTGGGAACAATTTTCTTCCGAGAATTACAGTTCTGTGCATCCAGTCATATAAAGTTTAAGACAAATGTATTTCTTCACTCTGACTTCATTCAACTCATGGATGTTTGTTAGATTATTTCCTGCTTCGTAAACTAGTAAGAGAGCTTGGGAAATAATTACAGCAAACTTGTAACATAACCATTAAGCATCTAATAATCAATTTGCCACTCCATAGTCATGAATCTTTTAGCTCCAGGATCTTATATAAGAAAAAAAGGAAAGTGGAATATCATATTTTTGTTGTTATTATTGCCTTATTGTGCATCTGGTCACCTATTTATTTGTTCATTTGTTTGTCTGACAGCTTTCCTTCACTTGCTGATGGGCAGCAGTGGTCTAAGAAGCTATATCAAGTGGTTCCGCTCATTGAACCATTCCTTTTTTTCAGATGACCATGTTGGTATCACTAGGCTTGTTGTGACCTCTTTGCAGCAGAAACTTGAGATGGTGTTTAAACAGCTGGGAAGGGGTCTTTAGACACTGTTCATACCAGGTTAAAGTGCAGAGAGTATGCATCTGTTTCATTTCTGATGCTCTCTGTTAATGAACTTAATTTGGATGTATTCAGCAGCTTATGGTTGTAAACTGAAGGCTCACTCACATATGTATAATTTTGTTGAAGTGACAGCTTGAGGGGTGTGCTTGAATTTTATATAAGAAAAATTAGAACTGCGTTACGTAGTATTTGCATTTTGTCCCTGATGGCTTTTGTAATGGAATAAATTCTGTTAAACAGTGTTAAATTATTTTTTCTGTATGCTGTAAACTATTTCGATAAAAAGTTCCTTTACTGTTAAATTCTGTGGGGTCTTAACCTGAAACTATTTCACTACTAATTTAAGCACGAGAGCTCATTTTAATCCTCATCCAATGGATGGTACCTCAGGGGTGTAGCACACTCTTAACTGTATAGTGTAGTGGCAGCATCAGAACTTGACTCAAAAGTATCATGTGGGGAAATAATGGATGGTGGTCTGATCTTTCTGGCATCTGTGAGATGTGACAACATGCAGTTTTGAATGAGCTAAGTGACAGAGTGGGCCACAGTTGTTTGCAGAAAAGCAGTGTAGTTGTTTCTATATTCAATAATCTTTCCTTTTAAACACTATGCTGTTTTTCGGAAATAGTTCAGGGAAGTGCTCATTAGATGGCCTTTGTTTGTCTGCAGTGAATACTTGCAGTGTCCCCCCCCTCCCCACCTGGCACTGCTTTGAAGTCATATTTTTAATGCTTGCAATTGCCTAAGTGGAAGGGAAGTTCCTTAATGTAGTAATGAATCTTTTGGTACACTGAGAATAGGATTCACTCATTTCTTTGTGTATACCAAGCCCTGTATTCCTTCATTACAAGGATCTTTTCGGTAATTTTATGCAAATTGAGTTAAAACGTGCAATGAAATTGCATCTTATGGGTTATTTGGGCTCTTGGTAGTCTCAAATTCTGAGATGATGTGTATGTCCAGATCAGTTCATCAGAGTGATCAATGTCTACATTTTAATGTCTTGAAGTTCAGCTAGCCAGAATTAGTAACTATGCTAATTACTTTGTTCTTCTTCATTAAACAAATTACTTCTGATGAAGTCTTATAAACACTATTAGTATCGCTGCTTTTACATAAGTGTAGTTTGTCTTATTCCCCCAACCCTGCCAAATTTCTGGCACAAGATTTGGCTTCTCAGAGATCATCTGTTATGATTGCCCAGTTCCCATTCCTGTTTGGGGATAATGCCCCTAACCCCTTCTCCTGTGTAAAAATCAGGATTATTATTACAGCTTCTTTGCATTAAAATTCAGCTGCTGCAGTTTGAGCTCTGTAGTTTACCTAGCCTTTTGTTACAGTCTGCTGTTATAGTCTACAAACAAGCCTTCCATCTAGGCTGCTGTTCCATGTTGCATTGTGCGTTTCCAGATACAGTGAATTCATTGTCTTTTTTTTTTTTGGTGTTTGCTTGCATTTTTTGAAATCTGACTGAAGCTTTTTAAGTATTCTGTCTTCGAGATAACTGTGTGTCGGCATCACATGCATATGATGTAGCCATGATTTAAGTGTGCCAAGCTGTTGCCCCAAGTTATTGGTAATCATCACTTGGATTAGTTTGTCTCTGCTTCTGCTGACAGTTTGAATCATGGGTCATTTTTCACCTTTTTGATTGTAAAACAGCTTCAGTTGATAGAAATTCAAAGAAAAATATATAAAATGCAGAAAAAATGAGAGAAACCACTCAAACTGATTTACATAGCTAGGCAATTTTAAGTTCAGTGGAATATGTATATTTTCTTGTTTACTAGGTGCAAAATGGAGTCAAAGCACCTGTTTATTTTCATCTTCTGCTCAGGACTGCAACTTCCAGAAGCAGACTTAGACTAAGACTCATGCAAAATAAAATTGTGAAAATGAAGGTGTGATGCCCCTGCACTGGCCCAGTAATAAATCAAGGAGTCTCAATCCTCACCACTATCACCAGTGAGGGACGTGCACATTGGGAGGAGGACAAGTGCACACACAGTAATGTACAATTTCCCTTAAGACCACACAGAGATCACAGACAGTCTGGTTTCTCCCTCTTTCTCCACATCCCCAGTAAGTCTCCCCACTGGCATAGCTATAGGGTTAAGCTTTCAGCCGAGTGGTCAAGCCAAAGCCTCCAGCACCCTCTCTGTCCACCCAGTGCTTCATGTCCCTGCCCAAGTAGCTGCACACACACACACACACACACACACACACACACACACACACACACACACACACACACTCTGAGATTTGATTTATTTACAGACACTCCTGGGGAAAGCTGGCACAGGCTCACTAGTGATGGCCCCTTCTACCCAGACTATAAGGTAGTACCAGCTGCCACCAACCACTCTTACTTATCAGCTGCTATAAGGCCCTTCCCAAAGGGAGACCAATCTTACTGTGTAATGTTACTATTATCCAAATGGTAAGTGTGACCAACAGCAAGGCTATTGGAATGGCCTATACAGTGACACCAAATACATATACAAGTACTCTTAAGAGCTTAAATAGCTCTAAATAAACTATCCACAATTAAAAGGTTGAAATATATTTAATAAATAATAAAAGAAAGTACAGTTTTGTACCTACCATAAATGTAGATGTCCGAACTGGATAGCATCTGCAGTCATAACAACTGGGTTGTCCTGTCGTCAGGCAGCCCCTTTTCCAAAGTTCTGTTCCAGGTCGGGTCCGCTTGACTGATGTTCACAGACTTCACCCATCTCTGTGTCTCTTCGGGGTAAAAAAGCATCAGCCGAACGCATTTTCCTCAGTGTTTCTTGCCCCAGATGCCAGTAGCCCTCTTGAAGGCTAAAATTTGGATAGATGCCAATGTTTCCAAAAGATAGAGGTAAACACAAAAACCAGCTAGCTATTAGGAGGTACCACAGAGGGAAGGAGGTGACTGCAGATGCTATCCAGTTCGGACATCTACATTTATGGTAGGTACAAAACTGTACTATGTCCTTCATGGATGCATCTACAGTCATAACAACTGGGTAGAATACCATAGCCAACCAGGGGAGGAGGATAAAAGTAGATTATGGTGTGTTTAGGATCCCTTGCAGTACAGCAGTGGCAAACCCTGATCTGGAATATAGAGGCAAATTATAATGCTTGGCAAATGTATGCGGGAGGTCCCAAGTAGCCGCCTCAATAATGTCTTGAAGGCTGTGGTAGTGGCTGCCCTTCTGTAGAATGAGGTCTTATGTTCTGTGGAATTGGTTTTCCATGGAAGGAGTAACAGAATCGTATGCAATTCCTATCCATTTGGAGATTGTCTGTTTGGAAATAGCTTTTCCTTCCCTTCCTGTTGCATAGGCTACAAAAAGTTGGTCAGTCTTTCTGCTATTTTTGCAGTATTCTTTCCCTCTGTTTTGTGGGTTGGGAAAGAAGGTAGGTAGGGGGATTGCCTGGTTTAAAGACACTCTGGATACCACCTTAGGCATAAATGTAGGATTAGTCCTCATGGACACTCTATCTTGGTGGAAGATTAGGAAGGGTTGCACTGCCATTAAGGCCTGTAGTTCTGAAACCCTCCTTGCTGAAGTAATTGCCAGTAGGAAAGCAGTTTTCCATGACAGGTGTTGTAGGTCTGCTGTTGCTGCTGGTTCAAAGGGTGATAGTGTCAACTTTTCTAGCACAAAGTTTAAGTCCCAAGCTGGTAATGGTGGTTTCCTTGGAGGTTTTACATTCTTGATTCCTCTGAGGAACTGCCTGAGCAAAGGTGCGAAAAACAGGTGGATCAAAGCTGTATTCTGCTGAAATAGCTGATGCATGTATCTTGATGGAGGAGTAGGACAGGCCTGAATGAAGAAGTTCGCCAGATACTCCAGAATGTTAGGCATATCTATGTTTGACACATCTTTTCCTCTTTCCGTACTCCAAATGACAAACCTTTTCCATTTTCCAGCATAGTTCCTTCTTGTTGAAGGTCTTTCAAGAATAATGTCTTTCACTCTTTGGGAAAGTTCTGGATTAGCTGCTGCTATGTGATGTTCCATGCAGTCAGTTGCACATGCTCCTCAGCAGTGGGTACCAGTGTTGATCAGGATTATCATGGGCGTTCTTCCTTGATTTTTAGTAGTACTTTGTGTATCACTGTTAGGCCTTTCCAGCTGAAGGAGGCGAATCCACTTTCCATGCTAGTGGGTGGAATGTCCTTGTGCAGAATTTTTGAGCTGGTGATTGAGAGGTGATGCGAATAGATCTATCTGAGGCATTCCCCATTTCTTTGAGATGGTCTTGAAGATGTCTGCAGCTTCCATTCGTGGGCATCATGTGGTTCTGCTTAATATGTCTGCTAGAGTATTTACAAATATTGCCTGTAACTGGATGTTGTAGCTGAGTGCCAGGGTCCACAGCTCCAAAGTCATTCTTATGAATGAGTGCCTCCCTGTTTGTTGATGTACCACATGACTGTGGTGTTGTCTGTCCTTATCATCAACTGGCCCTCTTGGAGAAATGGTTTGAACTTTTGGATTGCCAGTTTTACTGCCAGCATTTCTTTTAGGTTGATGTGCAGGTGAAGTTGATCCTGTGTCCACAATCCTTGCACGCATTTGTCCAGCATGTGATGGTCTGGCTTGCTTGACATCTGCGAAAGGGTAGGCCTGGGTTTGACTGACATGCCTGAGCCCACCATAGGAACTCCTGTTTTAAGCATGGAATTAGTGGGATTTCTGTTTCTAGACTGTGTCTGTGTTGGGACCATAAATTCTTTAGTTTTCTCATATGTAGTCTGGCAAATGGGACCAAGATTATGCATGATGCCATGAAGCCCAAGGCCTGCAGTACTTTTCTTGCTGTTAACTTGTTCAGTTTAGTTCTTTTGTTTTTCTGTAGTCAGGAATGCCATTTGTTTTACTGTGTCCATTTCGCGCCCAAGAATGTCCTTGTTTGGGATGGTATCAGCCTTGACTTTTGTAAATTGACTGTAAATCTGTTGTCAGCTTGCTTTTGTTGTCCACTGATGCCAGGCATTTTGTGAATACTCTGGCGCAGTAGATAAGCCAAAGGGCAATGCTGAGAATTGATAGTGCTCTGATCCTGCAAGAAATCTGAGATATCTTCTGCAGATTGGTCAGGTATGCCTCCTTGAGATCTAGAGTTACCAGCCAAGACTCCTTGCCCAGCATGGGAAGAAGTTGCTGTAGGGTCAGCATTTTGAATTTTGGGACAATGATGTATGTATTTAAGGTGGACAGGTCGAGAATTGGTCTCCAACTTTTTCCTTTCTTGGGACTAGGAATAGTCTGGAGTAGAACCCTTTCCTTGCTCTGCTGTTGGCACTCTTTCCACAGCTCTCATGTTTGCTAACTCCATTATCTGTTGTAGTGCCTCTGTTTTTGATTTGGAGGTAGATTTGGCATTCCTCTTTTGACTGGTAAAGTGTGGAAGTGAAACGGTAACCTTGATCTATGGTTTGTAAAATCCACTTGTCTTTTGTTATGTAGTGCCAGTTCTTTGAAAATAAGGTTAACTTTCCGCCTAGAGGAGCTGCTATTTGTTCCCTGGTAGGCGGCACTGTGGTTGTGCTGATGTACTGGCAGTGGTTCTGTCTGTGCCTCTGTTGTTACCTTGCCACCCTCTGTAGGCACCTCCTCTGGATTGGTTTCTGCCTCTTGAACCTGCAAGAAATCTTTGAACAGATTTTGCTTTTTCTTCCATTTTCTTCATAACCTGCTGGGCAGGTGTACCAAACAAACTTGTCTTATCCATAGGAGCATCTAGCAACGCCATGCATGCCTTCTTATCACTGTGCCAGTCATGGCTGATCTAAATGAAACCTCCAGTGCATCATAGCCACATTTTAAGGAATGGTTGCTAACCTGTTGTATGTTATTTACCATTTCTAATACATATTTCTTATCAAGAGATTCATCAGTGGTTAGTTTTTAGTTAACTGATCAAGCATAAACTCTTGGTATTGTGTCATGTGAAACTGACAGTTTAAAGCTCTAGCTGAGAGAGTAGCTGAAGTGTAGACCTTTATCTGTCTAATGACCTTGCTTCCCTTTCAGAAGGAATAGGGTTTTAGCTATGGTCTGCTACCGCCTTGGGACCCTGGGATATAGTTTCGGGTCTGCAAGTGGGGCCTTGTAAAGGTGGTGATGAGTATCTGGCACCCTGTAAAATCTGTCTGGTTTGGCAGGGGCTGGGGTAAAGAATCTGGACATCATTGAAAGCATCATCCACCACAGAGAACAGGAGGTATAGCTAAGGGCCTGTGCTGTGGGAGGTGCAGAAAGGTCCTAAGTCTTTTCTGGAGTCTGAAAAATCCTGTTGCTGCCATTGGAACTGCTCGCATGGCATGAAAGGTTTCCCCAAAGGAGAATTCTTCCGGTGGGGAAGCAGCTGGAATGGATTCTTCAGCATCAGAATCCTCAAAATTGGAGAAAGGAACCTCTGGCTGGTCAGTTATGTCTGATTCATCAGCAGAATCATCAGAGGACACTGGCTCAGGGGGCTCTGCTCTGGGGCTGAGAGGCCCTGTCTGGGTGAGATTGAGATCCTCTAATTAATGAGATTAAATCTTTTGAGAACTAGAAGAGGGCCTGGTTGTGGGGGTTTAACAGGCACTGTTTTAGTAGTCTTGGCTGCTTTAGCCCTGGCGAAGGCCTTAATGGACATGGCTGCTGAGGCAGCAATTCGCGGCTGGGGTAGAGACATCCAAGGAATGGTGTCTGATAAGTCAGTGGCAACCACCGTAGTGGATAAAATTTCTGAGGCCGATTCAAGAGTGGTAGCAGGGGCCTCAGTTGTAGAGATAGGTTCAGCTGTACTTTGATCAGTTTTCGGTCGGCGAAAGCAGAGACTTTCATGGTTTGCTTAACCATGGTTTGGCGCGAAACAGCGGACCCGATGTTGTAGGTTCTCTTTCTGCGTTTTGGCAGATTGGTCGAGGGAGGCCGCGGCATATATCATAAATCAAAAACAAAAAAAAGACTGTAACTCCCAAATCGCCCTGGCGTTTCGCCGGTTGAAAAGAACAGGCTGCGGCTGGGCCTAAACAAGGCAGACAATAAGAGTGGAAATCTTTTGAGGTATTTGTTTCCCACAGGTTAAACAATTATTAACTTTTTCTGACATCGGCGGGGCAGAAAAGAAGAAAGACTGAGGGAAAATGGCGGCTGATGCTTTTATACCCGAAGACCAACAGAGAGACTGAAGGGCTGCCTGACGACAGGACAACCCAGTTGTTATGACTGCAGATGCATCCATGAAGGACATCAAGGCAATACTCAGTAACTAACACAGTGACAACAGAGTTCAGAATCACAGGAAGTATTTTAAAACAACACTGCAGGACAGTCTCACATAAATACAGAAAACATCTGCTGTCAGATGCAGACACAATTGAAATGGTTCAGTCTAGCTGCTAATAGGACAATGGAAACCTTTATTTTCCTGCGGATTTTTTTTTTTTAGTTTGGTAACATGCAAAGTGATTATACTCAATGTAATTCTTCCATGGCCTGACTTAAATACAAAAAAAAATGCACAACTGCACAGGTAGTTAAAACATACCCAAAGGGGATAATGACACATTTTTTGGCATTTAGCTTTAGGCCATGTTTCTGCACCAGTCATTTGTTCGGGTGAGACCCTCTTGTAGCTTATTCAGAATTAAGTCAGTAATGTGAGTTCTTGACTTTATTGCAAAATTGTTGGCTTATTTTTGTTTATTATAGTATTGTAGGACTGCTAATGTTGACATTTTACATACCTGGACTGCTGGACTGGTTTTCCCAGTGACAGTGCCAGATGTATTCATGACTTGCATAATTTCAGGGACAGATTCCAAAGATATTATGTAATGTGCATCTCAAAAGGAGTGCTCAGTTTGATAATACCATTTAAGATGGCAAACAGAAAACTGTGAGAACAACCCATAAAGGGAAGTTGTTTGTTTTGAATACTGAAGGACAAAGAATTGTAGGTCTTATCATTCCTGCAAGCTGTGCATTACCACTGATAAACCTTCTTTCATCTTCAGACCAGCCTCACCAAATAGCAGTGCAACAGCAAGAAATGTGGCAACAGCTTCATCCGCAGAGTATTCGCCACTTTATAAATGCTATCGAGTGACAAAAAGCAGAGACTTTTGCTGTGGATTACTTGACAGTGCCAGATGTATTCATGACTTGCATAATTTCAGGGACAGATTCCAAAGATATTATGCAAAGTGCATTTCAAAATGAGTGCTTAGTTTGATAATACCATAAAACCATCCATAAAGTAAAGGTTACAACTTGAAAAGACATTACATGCAAAAACATGCTGCCAAATTCAATGCATTTCAAGTAATGTTTCATAAAGGCCAGATAGAATTAAAAAGTAAACTTTCATCTCAACAAAATCTTTTTTTTTTTAAAGTTGCAACTCAGACTCTATTTATAAACGCTAGTTTTGTGGTAGCAAATCTGACTGCAAAAAAATCAAAACCATTTACTGATGGTGAGTTTATTAAGCAAAGTACGGAAAACGTTCCAGATATACTTTGTCCTGATAAAAAAACTGATTTTTTTCTAAAAATCAGTTTTTCTCTTCAGATTATTAACAGGTGAATTGAAGAAATAGGAAAATCTACTGAAAGAGATTTGAAGGGTACAGCTAATTTCAAATTGTATGCTTTGGCAACAGATGAAACTACTATTGATAAACATACTGCTCAACTTGCCATTTTTAGTGTTGGTATTGATAACGAATATAATGTTACTGAAGAAATGTCTTCCTTGGTGCCATTAAAACATATGACTAAATCTCTTGATTTGTTTGAAGCAGTAGAAATGATGTTACAGCAATTTTCTTTAACCTTTTCCAACATATCTGGTATAGCTTCTGATGGTGTAATGGCATTTGTTGGTAAAAAGGAGGGACTTGTAAAATTAATAACGCAAAAAACAGTTGCCGACAGAAACTCAGGCTTGATGAAATATCACTGCATTGTACATCAAGAAAATGTATGTGCAAAAGCTTTAAAAAGGGATAATGTCACACAAACTGTCATCAAAACTTTGAATTTCATAAGAACCAAGGGATTGAATCATCACCAACTCCAGGACTTCCTTAAAAGTATGGACGCTTATTTTGGGGATATCATTTATTTCTCTGAAGTAAGGTGGATGAGTAGGGGTAACATGCTGAAAGAATTTATAATTTGCGAACTGTTATAAAGTCATATGGAATCAAAAGGAAAATTTGTGCCAGAACCTGAAAGTGAAAAATTGCTCACAGATTTAGCATTTTTGGTGGATTTGACCACTCATTTAAATGAGTTAAACATGCATCTTCAAGGTGAAAATCAACTTTTGTGTTATCTTTCAAACCGTAACAGTACTCCAAATGAAACTTCAATTATGACAAGCTCAAATTATGGTAAATAATTTTATGCATTTTGATGCAATGGCTAAATACAGTTCTGTGAACAGTGAAAAATATGTAGCTTTGCTTTCCGTTTTGATGCAGAAATTTCAGAGTAGGTTTCAAGATTTCTGAAACAGTCAGCACTTTTTTGGTACATTTTCAACTCCATTTTCAGTTGACATACATACATTACCTGTGAATTTTCAAATGGAATGTACTGAACTGCAATCAGACATTCAACTCAAAGAAAAATGTGATCTTGTCTCTTTACTAGACTTTTACAAGACCTACCTTCCCAAAGAAAAATATCCCTTGCTTAACAACCACGCCTTATTTGTCAATGCTATTTTTGCTGTATGCACATCTGTGAACAACTATTTTCAAGGATGAAGTACTTGAAGAGCAAAATTAGATCAAAAAATTCTGACGAGCACCTCAAGATCTCACTAAGAATTGCAAGCACTTCTATCGAACCAGACATCAATGCACTACTTTCACAAAAAGGAGGTCCAATATCCCAGTAGTGATGACATACCTACTGCAATGGAATTGACACCAGAAGAATACATCAACACCTTGGACGACATATGGACATTAAAGACATGACAAAACACATGGACATCTTTAAGAAACCAGCAAAATCAAGAAGCAGGATCTCATAAAAATGGAAGGGTTCTGTACCGGTTTACTTGTAAAACAAAAGAAATATTAACCAAGATATTACCGTTATCTGTTAGATTAAGAATTAGAATTAGAATTTTAAGGCAAATAATTAGGCATTTATTACATTTATTCATTGTTCAAATGCACCTACAGTACAGCCAGGAGGTCGAGTTTAGTTGTCCGCGGCAGCTAAAGAGTTAACTGTATGATACATTTTATATGCAGCCCTAAGACAATTTCTGTTCACTCAATGCGGCCCCAACAAGCCAAAAGGTTGGACACCAGTGTTATGAAGTATTCACAGCACAAACCTCATCTATATACCCTTTGGTAATTTAATCCTTGCTAAAACAATAAATTCAAAATCAGTAACATTAGCATTATAATGCTCAACAGCCTGCAATGGCACACTGCTACTAATATTTTTATTGCTAATACCAGACAGAAGTTCCTATACTTTCACCTTTCTTTTCATTTCCCAATATACCATTTAACCTGTTGGCAACTACATTTAGTGGCATATAACACTTACCAGAGAAGCAAGAATAATATTCCTTAAATTTATGTTATTTTATCATTAATTTTGCACTCTACTCCACATAAAACATACCTACATACATTATATTCCCCACATTTCTCAACTACTTCCAACTTACCAATTCCAAAAGTACCTTATAATACAATGTCAGGATTCTAGTATTAAAAAAAAAAAAAAAACAGGCAAGCTAACCTATTCTGTAAGGTATTATCGGACATTGAGATAAGCCACTTTGACCTAATAAACTGAATAAAAATGTCAGAAAATGCAGAATACTTTGTAAGATAATATAACAGTTCAGTTATATTTCCACAATACTGTGAATTAATCTGTGATGAAGGCCTTACTGTTTTATCCTCTACATTACTACCGACAAAAACTCATTGTTTACATTTCTGAATCAAATCATCAGAGTACCCCGTTAGTTTAACCACATAGCCAATGTCCTCTTCATTTCATTAACCTGTGGGTTTCAGTTCCAATCCTCGGAACCAATTGGATACATATGCTACAGCTTGAGTTTCCTGACTTGAGCTCCTGCCCTATACCCATAATGCCACGCTCCCCCTGCGTACCTCAGATCTCGTTTGCCATGCTTCGCATTAGCAATGGGTTCCTTTGGCTGTAAGCTTCTCCGGTGATTTTTTCAATCTTTTTTGGTGATCTCTTATACATATTTTCCCTTTGTCTCAGTTTTCTTCTTTCTCTTAGTTTAGAATTAAAAAAAAAAAAAAGAAGCAACAGCTCTGTCCTTTTGGTTAATCGCATTTCTCTGAGTTTAGTCTCTTTTCCTTCTCCTCCTGTTGTTATTGTTGTTGCTTTTATTTCCATGTCTGAGCAAAAACCTCAAGGGTTTAAGAAATGCACTTCCTGTGGGTGGGAGATTCCTTTATCAGATGCCCACAGGGAGTGGGTCTCTTGCTTGGGGGCTTCCCATCTTGAGGCCCCTTGCTCCATTTGTCATGTTTTTCACACCTAGGCTCTGGCAGACAAGAGGAGCATGCTAATTCTTAAAGGGTTGCTTCCTCCCTCCTTCATCTCAGGGGTGCCTTCAACATCAGAGGCTCAACCCCCTCCCAAAATACCTAGCAAGTCCCAGGAGGACAGGCATCGTTCTCTTGCCTGGTCTTCCTCAGAGCCTCCTAAGAAGGTTCCAAAAGTGTCAGAAGCGACTCAGTCGACACCGAGATCGGTTTCAACTTTTCCCCTCTGCCCTGTTCACCCTCTGTTGTTTCAGGGCCGAATAACCCTCTAACCGCTCTGATTGTGTCACTGCCTGGCTCGGCTCAGATAGGGCTAGTTCCTAGGTCCCTATATGGCTCCCCTAGGAGATTGTTGAGACCCCCTTCATCAGCCTCTTACAGCTTTTCCCAGAACGTATCCTCCAAAGATGTTAGTAGACTGAAGTAGAAGGCAAGTTCCTTGAGGCCCAGATTCAGATGAGGCTTCTTTCCACTCTGTCCACATCTGGTTCAGTAAGGATGTCCATCTTCTGACCCTTGGTTCCTTCTCTGATCCACCCTTCGGTTTTGGAGTCTTTGGTGGCATTGGTTTCTGGTGCTAAGGTATCCGGGCTGATGGAGGTTTTCTCTTCACCTCCGACTATTTCCCCGACCCGTTCAGTTCCTTTGGCTTCAGTTCTGAGCATGTCTCTGAGCCATAACATTGAGGTTGGTTCTTGGGGGGCATTGACTCAGAAGCGTTTGGAGCCTTCCCTTTCCCTTGGAGCTTCGGCTTTCAACAGTTCAGCTCTGACTCCCCCTTCAGAGCAAGGGGCTAGAGCTCTCTGGAAGGTGTCGGCTCTGGTGGCTTCAGCTCCAATGAGACTGCTCTCAGTGGTTCAAAGCCCTTCAGCTTCTGAAGTGGTGGAGAGGGTTCTTTCCCATCCAGGGACACCCTTGGCTCTTTCTTCCATGGTATCTCCCTCTCCTCATTCTGGTTTCATGCCCGAGGCCTCCAGTCTGCTGTGTGGACAGCCAGTCCCTCAAAATCTCCAAACTCTTCTCAATACAGAACATCCAATGTCTTCCAATTTTCTCCCCAGAGCATCCCACTGAGGAGGTCCCCTGGAAGAGGCAGTGTAAAAGGAGACCCATTGATTCCCCTTATAGAATCAGTCACCTCAGACACAGATTTCGAGGAAGGAGAATGGTGCCCAAAGTCCCCACCTGATAACATCTCCTTTGGAGATATCTTAGAAATCCTGTGCCAGTGGGGTGGTTGGACAGACCAGAACCCTTCCCTGGAGGAATTGTTGTGGGAGATTTTCAGGGCCAGCCCATCTACTACCTGGATGTCCTCCCCTGCAGACCCACTGATCCAGCTGGTGTCTTCCAGGGCCTGGAAGGAACTAGATACAGTAGACCCAATCCCAAACAGGTAGGGCAAAATTCTTAGTGCCCTCTCGGATAAGTTGTTTTGGGCCAAGGGTATCCTTGTAGATGCCATGGTTGTCGTTGCAGCAGCCACCAAGAAGAAGCTTGCCCAGGACAGCTCCTCTGTCGATCCCCTGAATAGAGAATCTCGGGCCTTGGACAGACTTGGGAAGAGAGTTTATGCCTCTTCTCGTTCACTTTGAGGGCATTAAACTATTTATCTTATTTTACGAGGCTACAAAGGGACTTAGTAGAGGAAATTTCTAGTTCAACCTCAAGGTCTATATCTGCCGAGGATCAGAAAACATTTTCCTCCAGACTGGCTACCCTACAGTCACTAATGAAAGTGTCCATGAGGTTGACTTCCCACGTTGCAGAGGGAACTTCTAGGGTTGCCAGTTCGGGCACTGCCATGTGGCGTCATGTCTGGATGAGGTTTTGTTATTTTGTGGAGCTTTTCAAACAAACCTTTATTAATGCCCCCATTGATGGTTCCACCTTATTTGGACCATCTGTTCGTGAGACTCTCTCCCAGAGTGAGAAGGACTGAAAGACCCTGTCTGCCATTGGAATATGTTTCTCAACCCCACAAAGGACTTTCTCCAGGAACAAGTGTGAAAGTAAGAAAATGTGGTTTTGGAAGTTGCAAGGTCCTTTTCAGGACATTCAGGGAGAACCCCCCCCCCCCGAGGCAGAGGAGGGTAATAATTAGAATGGAAGATGCCACCCGCACAGCCAAGGGGGTCAACAAAATCAGGGGTCATGGGAGGCCTCTCAGGACAAACCCTTTTACCGATCCTGAACAGCTGCCCATCTGTCCTCCTCTGGAGGCAGTTGGGGGCATTCTCCTTGCACCCAGAAGCCTGGTAGACCATCACAAGTGACAAATGGGTGCTGAGGATCATACCCAGAAAATTCTTCATTCTTTTTCCGGAAACTCCCAAGAGAAAACATTGCCTCCCCAAAGTTCCACCCATTCAGAGGGAGGACACCGCCCACGAGGTAAGAAAACTTTTACAAAAAAGAGTCATCCAAGAGCCCCCCCCCGATCAAGTCAGATCAGGTTTCTACTCTAGATTCTTTTTAGTACCCAAAAAGACAAGGGACCCAAGACCTATTCAGGACCTAACCTCTCTGAACAAATCGATAAAACACATGAAGTTCAGGATGGTCACAATCCAGTCCATCCTGCCTCTTCTGAAGATGGACGAATGGATGTGCTCCATGGAGCTGAAAGACTCGTAGTACCATCTCAAGATAGATGCTCCAGGCAATTTCTATGTTTCAAGCTTGGAGCCAGTGATTACCAGTTCAGGTCACTTCTGTTTGGTCTCACCACAGCCCCCAGGGGGTTCACCAAATGCTTGGCAGTGGTGGCAGCACATCTCAGGCTGCAGGGCTACCAGATATTTCTGTATCTGGACTGCTGTCTTCTGACCACTCCAACAAGGCATTTATTCATTCAAGCCAGAAAATACTTACTATGACTAGTCCCAACTTTAGGGATAACTATCAACATGCAGAAATCCCAGTTGGATCCGGTTCAGATAATAGATTTCCTCATGCTCGTTTCGATACAAGGACTTCTTGTGCTTACCTGAAGACAGACAGGGTAATGAACTTAAGGGGTCACACATCAGCCAAATTCTAGCCATTCCTCAACTTCCAGCCAGTTTAGTACTCAGGGCATTGGGCTCCATGGCAGCCACAATTACTCTCCTGCCCATGTCTCATTTCCAAACGAGGATAGTGTAATGGACCTTAGCAGTTCAATGGTCACTACTCAGGAATCCTTTAAGTTTTCCCATAAAACTAGCACGAGAGTGCAAGGAATCTCTGCTCTGGTAGCTTCACTCTGCAGACATTATTCTAGGACGTCCATTATTCTTCTATCCCCAAATGCCACGGTGACCACTGAAGCCTCCCACATGGGGGGGGAGGGCATTATCTGGGTCAAACAGTCCAAGGCACATGGACGTCCCAGGAGACCAAGTTGTAGATCAGTGTAATGGAGATGAGATCTGTTCTTCTAGCACTGCAGGAACTCAACAGCTTTCTCCCTCTGGGGACTATTGCTATCCAGATAGACAACATGTCACTAATTTAGTACACCAACAAACAGGGAGGAACCAGGTCCTACGCCTTATGTCGAGAGGCGATGAGGGTTTGGCAGTGGGTGATCTCCACCAACCACTTTCTGGTAGCAACACACATTCCGGGGAAGTCCAACATATTAGCAGACCAGCTCACCTGAGTTTTACTGATGCTTCACGAGTGGTCTCTGAACCAGTCAGCAGACATGATCTTCCATAAATGGGGTCATCCTTGTTGCAATCTGTTTGCTTCCCCCTTCAACAACAAATGCAGCAAGTACTTTGCCTTGATCCCTCCGCAGGGACAGTCACCCAGGGATGCTCTACTCCATGCTTGCCCCCCTTGTCTTTTCTACGCCTTTCCTCCTCTACCTCTAATTCCCAAGTTCTTGCAGAAAGCTCTCAGGCTGCAAAGCAAAGTTATCCTCATTGCCCTCTTTTGGCCTTGACAAACCTGGTACACTTTCCTTTGGTCTCATCTGGTTTGCCCTCTGATGAGGTTAGTTCTGGCCCCAGATCTGCTCTCTCACCCATTAGGGCAACTCATCCAGACATACAAGGCCTGTAGCTAACCACATGGTTTCTCCACTTCCAATGATGGCAAAATTTCCCAGGCTTTCTTTCCATGTTCAAGAAACTTTGGTCTCTTCACAAAGATCTTCCACATGTAAGGTTTACAGGAGTAAGTGGAAAAGATTTGTTATTTGGGTGGAAAGAAAACAGATAGATCCCTTTACAGCACCAGTTACAGTCGTACTTGACTTTTTGGCTTCCCTTTTCCTATTGGAGGAGATCGTCATTCTACTGTCAAAGTCCAACTAGAGGCTATATACAATTTTCACTTTAGGTTTGATTCGTTATCCCTTGCCTCTTTTAAACTCTGTAAAACCTTTCGCAGGGGCACTTTCCTACTACGGCCTCCAGTGAAAGATCCTACTCCCCTATGGAATCTAACTATGATTTTACAAGCCCTGGTTCATCCGCCCTTTGAACCTGCAGCTTCTGTGGATTTGAAATTCCTTTCCTGGAAAATTATTTTTCTGGTAGCTATTACTTCTGCGAAAAGAGTCTGAGCTCCAGGGCCTTTCTTCTAAATTTCCATACTTGATTTTTGACAAGTATAGAGTGATTCTGCATACTAACCCCCCCCTTTTTTTTTTTCTCCTTACATAAGGTGGCAAACGAATATTAATCAGTCTCTCGATCTTCCAGTCTTTTTTCCCAGCTATCAAAACAAAGGTGGACATACTTTCCATTTGCTTGATGTTCACAGACAGCTTTGTTTTTATTTAAACAGGACCAAGTCCTTTAGGAAGTCTGATCGATCAACTGCTTGTATCTTTTTTTGTGACAAAAATAGGTAAATTTATTACCAAAGTCTCGCTAGCTAGATGGTTGAAGGACTGCATTTACCTTTATTTACTCTTCCAAAAACATTTCCTTACCAGCACAAATTAAGGCCCTCTCCACAAAATCCATGACTATTTCTCAGGCCTTCTGGTCTACAATCTCTATTGAGGACATTTGTGCAGCAGCTACTTAGTCTAATCCTCACACGTTTATTATGCATTACAAATTGGACATCATATCCAGAGGTAGGAGTGCTTTTGGCTCTGCTGTTCTCCAGAATATCCTTCCATGAGGGACACTTGGGATCTTAGTAGCTGGGAACTCTGTCCCACAGGTTAATGAAATGAGGAGAACAACATCAGATAAAGAAGTTATGTTCTTACCATAACGTTCCATCTGTGTTGTCCATCTTCATTTCCATTAACCTTCCCGGCCCCATCCCCCTGTCCAAGTCTCTGGGAAGTCCGGTTGCATGTACAAAGGAATTTCCATTCTTTATGTTGAGCTCTTGATGCTGTTTATTTAGTTTATTTAGTAGGGTTTTGTATTCTCTAATATATATATATATATATATATATATATATATATATTTTTTATGCGCTATGCCTTTGCTGGCAAATCTGAGGTATGTTGGGGGAGCAGAGCATTAAGAGTATAGGGGAGGAACGCGAGTCAGGAAGCTCAAGCTGTAGAATATGCGGCCGGTCGGTTCTGAGGATCGGAAATTAAACCCACAGGTTAATGAAAATGAAGGTGGACAAAACAGATGGAAAGTTATGGTATCCTGTATAAATTCAGGAAGCAACTCTTCATCTGAAGTGCTATTCTTCAATCTAATAAACTACCTAATGATAGCAAACGGACCCGATGAGTCACATGTGCACTGGTAGTATGTAAAAAATTATTAGCAGAATTATCTTTTTTAAACAATCTAGATTTAATCCCTAGCCCATCCATATTTAATAATGTAACATCTAGAAAATTCAATGAAACATCAGTAAAATCATAATCAATCTCTATCTCCTATTCATCATTTAAGGAATTAACAAAATTAACCGCATTCACTTTACACAATAATCTATGTAAACAATCTACGTATCCAACTTATTCTATCACACTTTCAATCATAAAAACATTAGTAAACAAAAAGACTCTTTCAATTTGCATATGTGTGGGTATATGGGGCATCCATGGCTGTGCCTTTATTTTGAATGAACCATCTTTTCTCAAACCTAAAACACTACGCATTAAACAAAATACAGAAGTGATAAAATATCAGAGGAAAAAGGGACTCTTAACTGGTCTTATAGCAAAATTATATTGAATATATGTCTATAAACTCTTAACATGGAAAGAAAGCCATTAATAAGGATCACTTCAAATCACAGTTCTAAACCTTTCTCCTTCAGAAGTTCTTGTTTTACATAAGTTTATTTTTATCCACAAACCCTTCAAAATATTGTCCAACAAAATACCCACTCCTTCTAACTACCTACCTACACCAGAAGTTATCAGATGGCCTGGGGGGGGGGGGCTAGGTAAATATTTATAAATTTCTGAAACTGTATAAAAACAGAAGACAATGGAAATCACATCAATGTCTCCACATCCTTTGCATTCAAAAAACAAAACCTCCAACTCTCTTTAACAACGCCAGTAACTCATGACTAAAATAATTCCTTCTGCCCTGTTTAATGCCCATGTAATCAGCTTCTTTATTTAGCAAAGTACTGCACATGCTTAAATTATCATACCTGTTCAGCACTACTTTGCCCCCTTTATCAGCTCTATACACAACCAGTTCAAATTTTAAAGATTTTACCACTGTAATGTTATCACTTAACTTTATTAAGATTATAAACTGTATGAGTTCATGTTTCAGAAACTTAATATGTAATTCAGCCTCACAAGCCTTCTTGAATAAATTAATCAAAGCATTTGTCTTAGCAGGAATAAAACTGCTTTTATTTTGTAACACATGCATTTGTAGTTCAGTATGTTACTTCCCAATATTACATCACTGAATTCAATTTGAAAATTACTGTCAACTGAATGTATGGATAAATCACTTAAATCCAATTCATCAGGATATCCAAACGCTGTAGTAAAGCTGCCCGTATCATTCTCAGCAGATGCACAAACAGTTTCTCTCTTTTCTTTTTCAAACAAATCTTTCAACCATATTTTTCTAGACGGTATACATAAATCAGTGGCCATATTGTCCCAAGTAGAAAAGTTCACTGTCAGAAATGTTTGCCCTTTTTGCAATAAGGAATAAACATGACTACTTAAACATTTGTTAGCTAAATTATGTACCTGTGGACTACAACCTCACCTGGAACTTTTAAATGCTCCTTGAGTCGTAGAGTCCTTCTAGTAGCTGAAAAATTTATATTGAGCTGCTCTGCTTACTGTGGGATTTGAAGTCTTCTTAAGACACAGTCTTGCTGTGCTGTTTACTGCTGAATCAGAGACACATAGCTCTGTATGACTCCATCTGTAGTCTGTTTAAAGCACCAAGCCTTTCAAATTGCACACTGATAAATATATTTTGCAGCTATAAGCACAGTTACAGATAACTTATTTTATAACAAACCACATGTAGTCTGTCAGATTTGTAGCATATATTTACAAAGTTTTCCTTCATTACAGATATGAATGATGACTTCTACAAAATACCTCTCTCTGTCCTTCTCTCACATAACTGAATTACTACAATAGCTATATACAGAGCTAGTCACACACATTTCCTCTTGGTATGTTTTTCTGGCCTTATGTGGGAAGTCACATAATGTCTGTTTTTAGACTTTTCTATTGTCCTTTCGTGATTTAAGCACTTTTGCTGATGTGAGGATGCCATTCTGAAAGGAAACATCTGTATAAGCTGTTCCTACTGGAAAAACATCACGTATTGCTGAATTTATAAAAAAGGCTGTCTGTTAATTGATATTTGTTCTACAAACATGAGAAAATCATGTAATGCTTGTTTTCCAGTATTGCTTTCTTAGGCATTTTCTGGTGTTGTGAAGAGAAGCCTGTCTGTTATACATATAGTATGAATGCACATAGTAAACTCTATACATATATTCAAGCAAACTTTTTCTTTCAGCATATTTACAACAGAATTAATTTCAGCTTTATATTCATAATATCTAACAGTAGCCATTACTTTCATGGAAATTAATAATCCTTAAGTTTCATTATAGCAATGTTAAAGAAATACAACAACTACTGGAAAAGTACAGTTTTGTACCTACCATAAATGTAGATGTTCGAAGATCCACATTGCTGCAGTCCTTACACTTGGGTATAGCGCTGTCCTCGGTCGGCCCGAATACCAAAGTATATGGCTGACGCCGGTCATGGCGCATTAAACTGACGCCAGGACGTCAGGGTATAAATGCGCATGACCGACGCCATATCCTCAGTCTTTTCTTGCCCCAGATGTCAGAAGACCCTAACATTTTTGAAATGCAAAGGTACAGTATGTTCTGCTGAAATAGCTGATGCATGTATCTTGATGGAGGAGTAGGACAGGCCTGAATGAAGAAGTTCGCCAGATACTCCAGAATGTTAGGCATATCTATGTTTGACACATCTTTTCCTCTTTCGGTACTCCAAATGACAAACCTTTTCCATTTTCCAGCATAGTTCCTTCTTGTTGAAGGTCTGCGTGCTTCAAGAATAATGTCTTTAACTCTTTGGGAAAGTTCTGGATTAGCTGCTGCTATGTGATGTTCCATGCAGTCAGTTGCAGCGTTTTTAGGTTTGGATGTATGATGCTGTAGTTGTTCTGAGTTAACATCAAAGGCATCAGGGTATTGGCCACATATTGTTCGAGACATGCTCTTCAGTAGTGGGTACCAGTGTTGTCTTGGCCAGTTTGGGGCTATCAGGATTATCCTTGGACGTTCTTCCTTGATTTTTAGTAGTACCTTGTGTATCAAAGGAAGAGGTGGGAATGCATATGCTGTTAGGCCTTTCCAGTTGAAGGAGAGTGAGTCCACTTTCCATGCTAGTGGGTGGAATGTCCTTGTGCAGAATTTTTGAGCTGGTGATTGAGAGGTGATGCGAATAGGTCTATCTGTGGCATTCCCATTTCTTTGAGATGGTCTTGAAGATGTCCGGGTGCAGCTTCCATTCGTGGGCATCCCAAGTGGTTCTGCTTAATATGTCTGCTAGAGTATTGTCTTTCCCCGGTACAAATATTGCCTGTAACTGAATGTTGTAGCTGACTGCCAGGGTCCACAGCTCCAAGGTCATTCTGCATAGGCGGTATGAATGAGTGCCTCCCTGTTTGTTGATGTACCACATGACTGTGGTGTTGTCTGTCCTTATCATCAACTGGCCCTCTTTGAGGAATGGTTTGAACTTTTGGATTGCCAGTTTTACTGCCAGCATTTCTTTTAGATTGATGTGCAGGTGAAGTTGATCCTGTGTCCACAATCCTTGCACGCATTTGTCCAGCATGTGGGCCCCCCATCCTAGGTCTGAAGCGTCTGTTGTGATGGTCTGGCTTGGTTGACATCTGCGAAAGGGTAGGCCTGGGTTTGACTGGCATGCCTGAGCCCACCATAGGAACTTCTGTTTTAAGCATGGAATTAGTGGGATTTCTGTTTCTAGACTGTGTCTGTGTTGGGACCATAAATTCTTTAGGTACCACTGTAGTTTCCTCATATGTAGTCTGGCAAATGGGACCAAGATTATGCATGATGCCATGAAGCCCAAGGCCTGCAGAAATTTTCTTGCTGTTAACTTGTTCAGTTTTGTTAGTGCCAAGAAGTAAAGAGGAAGTTCTTTTTGTTTTTCTGTAGTCAGGAATGCCATTTGTTGTACTGTGTCCAATTCAGCCCAAGAATGTCCTTGTTTGGGATGGTATCAGCCTTGACTTTTGTAAATTGACTGTGTATCCCAGTCCTTGTAGCAAGTAAATGACCCTTTGTAAATCTGTTGTCAGCTTGCTTTTGTTGTCCCCTTGTAGCAGGCAGTCGTCCAGGTATGGGTAAATTTGAATTCCTGTAGTCTGCAATGGGCGATTACTGATGCCAGGCATTTTGTGAATACTCTGGGCGCAGTAGATAAGCCAAAGGGCAATGCTGAGAATTGATAGTGCTCTGATCCTGCAAGAAATCTGAGGTATCTTCTGCAGATTGGTCGAATGGGGACGTGCAGGTATGCCTCCTTGAGATCTAGAGTTACCAGCCAAGACTCCTTGCCCAGCATGGGAAGAAGTTGCTGTAGTGTCAGCATTTTGAATTTTGGGACAATGATGTATGTATTTAAGGTGGACAGGTCGAGAATTGGTCTCCAACTTTTTTCCTTTCTTGGAACTAGGAATAGTCTGGAATAGAATCCCTTTCCTTGTTCTGCTGTTGGCACTCTTTCCACAGCTCTCATGTTTGCTAACTCCATTATCTGGCGTAGAGCCTCTGTTTTTGATTTGGAGGTAGATTTGGCATTCCTCTTTTGACTGGTAAAGTGTGGAAGTGAAACCGGTAACCTTGATCTATGGTTTGTAAAATCCACTTGTCTTTTGTTATGTAGTGCCAGTTCTTTGAAAATAAGGTTAACTTTCCGCCTAGGGGAGCTGCTATTTGTTCCCTGGTAGGCGGAGTTAGGATTAAGTCACTGTGGTTGTGCTGATGTAGTGGCAGTGGCTGTGTCTGTGCCTCTGTTGTTACCTTGCCACTGTCGTCCTCTGTAGGCACCTCCTCTGGATTGGTTTCTGCCTCTGGAACGTCTATTCCTGCCCCTTTGAAATTTTGTGGAGTCAGGAAAGGACCAATTTTGGCAGGCCAGTTCCTGCTAAACCTTGGGGGTTGAACCTGCAAGAAATCTTTAACAGTTTGAACAGATTTTGCCTTTTCTTCCATTTTCTTCATAACCTGCTGGGCAGGTGTACCAAACAAACTTGTCTTGTCCATAGGAGCATCTAGCAACTTAGCTTTAACATGATCCGGTAAAACTTGTTCCTTTAGCCATGCATGCCTTCTTATCACTGTGCCTGTCATGGCTGATCTAAATGAAGCCTCCAGTGCATCATAGCCACATTTTAAGGAATGGTTGCTAACCTGTTGATTGTTATTTACCATCTCTAATACATATTTCTTATCAAGAGATTCATCAGTGGTTAGTTTTTTAGTTAACTGATCAAGCATAAACTCTTGGTATTGTATCATGTGAAACTGACAGTTTAAAGCTCTAGCTGAGAGAGTAGCTGAAGTGTAGACCTTTTACCCCATCTGTCTAATGACCTTGCTTCCCTTTCAGAAGGAATAGGGTTTTTAGCTGTGGTCGCGGCTACTGCCTTGGGACCCTGGGATATAGTTTCTGGGTCTGCAAGTGGGGCCTTGTAAAGGTGGTGATGCGTATCTGGCACCCTGTAAAATCTGTCTGGTTTGGCAGGGGCTGGGGGTAAAGAATCTGGAGCGGAGCAAACATCATTAAAAGCATCATCCACCACAGATAGAACAGGAGGTATAGCTAAGGGCCTGTGCTGTGGGAGGTGCAGAAAGGTCCTAAGTCTTTTTCTGGAGTCTGAAAAATCCTGTTGCTGCCATTGGAACTGTTCTCGCATGGCATGCAAGGTTTCCCAAAGGAGAATTCTTCTGGTGGGGAAGCAGCTGGAATGGATTCTTCAGCATCAGAATCTTCAAAATTGGAGAAGGGAGCCTCTGGCTGGTCAGTTATGTCTGATTCATCAGCAGAATCATCAGAAGACACTGGCTCAGGGGGCTCTGCCCTAGGTCTCTTCTATGGGGGCTGAGAGGCCCTGTCTGGGTGAGATTGAGATCCTCTAATTAAAGAAATTAAATCTTCTGCCAAAGAAAGCATTTGAGAACTAGAAGAGGGCCTGGATGTGGGGGGTTTAACAGGCACTGATTTAGTAGTCTTGGCTGCTTTAGCCCTGGCGAAGGCCTTAATGGACATGGCTGCTGGAGGCCTAGCAGCACCACGTGCTGGGGTAGAGACATCCAAGGGATGGTGTCTGATAAGTCAACCACCGTAGTGGGTAAAATTTCTGAGGTCGATTCAAGAGTTGAAGCAGGGGCCTCAGTTGTAAGAATAGGTTCAGCTGTACTTTGATCAGTTTTCTCGGTTTCGGCGAAACCGAGACACTCATGTTTGCTTTACCGTGGTTTCGGCGAAACCGCGGACATGAGTGTCGGTCTTTATCTTTGCGTTTTTGGAAGATTGGGTAGTCGGAGGATCCGGCGGCATAATGTACGCAAAATCAGTACCGAAAAACTGTTCTGCAAACTCCGACCGACGCCTAGCGTGCCGGTTGAAAGAGGCACAGGCCGAACAGGCTGCTACGTCGTGGGCTGGGCCTAAACAAGGCAGACAGTAAGAGTGGAAATCTTTATGAGGTATTTGTTTCCCACAGGTTAAACAATTGTTAACTTTTTCTGACATCGGCTGAGGCAAGAAAGAGTCCCCAACGGGTACTTAGCTTTAGAAGTCTTCAAGTAGTATTCGGTAGAAGTAATCTCTGGATCCGACCGACCGGCACTTGCGAACAGCTTCTGCTTCGGCCACGCGCAAGAAAGACTGAGGAAAATGGCGTCGGCTGATGCTTTTATACCGAAGACCAACAGAGATGACGTCGGGTGGAGTGCGACATCAGCGAAGCGGACCCGGACTTTGGAATCCGGCCGACTGCAGGGCTGCCTGACGACAGGACAACCCACTTGTTATGACTGCAGATGCATCCATGAAGGACATCATCAGTAAAATCATAATCAATCTCTATCCGCTATTCATCATTTAAGGAATTAACAAAATTAACCGCATTCACTTTACACAATAATCTATGTAAACAATCTACGTATCCAACTTATTCTATCACACTTTCAATCATAAAAACATTAGTAAACAAAAAGACTCTTTCAATTTGCATATGTGTGGGTATATGAGGCATCCATGGCTGTGCCTTTATTTTGAATGAACCATCTTTTCTCAAACCTAAAACACTACGCATTAAACAAAATACAGAAGTGATAAAATATCAGAGGAAAAAGGGACTCTTAACTGGTCTTATAGCAAAATTATATTGAATATGTGTCTATAAACTCTTAACATGGAAAGAAAGCCATTAATAAGGATCACTTCAAATCACAGTTCTAAACCTTTCTCCTTCAGAAGTTCTTGTTTTACATAAGTTTATTTTTATCCACAAACCCTTAAAAATATTGTCCAACAAAATACCCACTCCTTCTAACTACCTACCTACCTACACCAGAAGTTATCAGATGGTCTGGGGGGGGGGGGGGCTAGGTAAATATTTATACATTTCTGAAACTGTATAAAAACAGAAGACAATGGAAAGTTCACATCAATGTCTCCAAATCCTTTGCATTCAAAAAACCAAACCTCCAACTCTCTTTAACAACGCCAGTAACTCATGACTAAAATAATTCCTTCTGCCCTGTTTAATGCCCATGTAATCAGCTTCTTTATTTAGCAAAGTACTGCACATGCTTAAATTATCATACCTGTTCAGCACTACTTTGCCCCCTTTATCAGCTCTATACACAACCAGTTCAAATTTTAAAGATTTTACCACTGCAATGTTATCACTTATCTTTATTAAGATTATAAACTGTATGAGTTCATGTTTCAGAAACTTAGTATGTAATTCAGCCTCACAAGCCTTCTTGAATAAATTCATCACAGCATTTGTCTTAGCAGGAATAAAACTGCTTTTATTTTGTAACACATGCATTTGTAGTTCAGTATGCTACTTCCCAATATTACATCACTGAATTCAATTTGAAAATTACTGTCAACTGAATGTATGGATAAATCACTTAAATCCAATTCATCAGGATATCCAAACGCTGTAGTAAAGCTGCCCGTATCATTCTCAGCAGATGTACAAACAGTTTCTCTCTTTTCTTTTTCAAACAAATCTTTCAACCATATTTTTCTAGACGGTATAAATAAATCAGTGGCCATATTGTCCCAAGTAGAAAAGTTCACTGGCAGAAATATTAGCCCTTTTTGCAATAAGGAATAAACATGACGACTTAAACATTTGTTAGCTAAATTATGTACCTGTGGACTACAACCTCACCTGGAACTTTTAAATGCTCCTTGAGTCGTAGAGTCCTTCTAGTAGCCATTACTTTCATGGAAATTAATAATCCTTAAGTTTCATTATAGCAATGTCAAAGAAATACAACAACTACTGGAAACTTTGTCCCCCTCTGAAGATAAAAAAGATATCTGAGCAGTACTTTCATTTTCAGTACTCCTTGAAGGGTCAAATGACTTAAGTGACCAATGTAATGAAACTGCAGATTTAAACATATTAGAAGAATGACACTGTCATGAGAAGAATTTACTGTTTACATAAATCATTAATATTTTTTCCTTTTCTGCTGAATAATACCAGTTGCCAATTTCAAACAGTCTTTCCCATTTTTGCTTATTTTCAACTTAAAAGTCATGGTATACTTTCAATTTTAAAACTGCGGTGGTGGTGCTGCGGTAGCGATGTCGCCTCACAGTAAGACGTTGTCCTGTTCGATTCTCAGCTAGAGTGTCTTTTGTGTGGAAACCTGCGTGAATGGGCGTACCTTCGTTGAAGGCTGTGCATCAGAGCCAGCAACTTGGTACATAAAAATCTACTGCCAATCATTAGCAGACCGGAGTTCCACTGTGGCGACCCCTAACCAGGAAAAGCCGAAAGACACAACAATACTTTCAATTTTAAATCAGTCTCAGGTTGTTTAACTTATATAACGAATTGACCATGGTCTCTTTAATCATGTTCTATCAAAATATTGAGCCATTGCTTTGTACATTTTAAGATGACTTCCGGTCATCTTTCTCATAAATCCACATCCTCAACAGCAAAACAGTAAACTGGACAATTATCCCACTCATAAAACCCCTGGGAATCAGTTTCATATCTAAATACTTTTACAAAAATGTGTCACAAAAGACTTTTAACTCTTTCTTCCTTGTAAACACCAATTTATTAGCTTTAGTTTGAATGGAAACTGCTTCATTCCCATATTATTTTCCCAATAAGGGCTTGTGCAATATCAATTTATTCCTGCGATGTGCAAGTACTTGTTCAAAATCCAAACTGCCCTGACCATTTTACACTTTTTTTTTCAAGTTTTTAGCTTGTGGTATTTAGGCCCTACATTTGAGCGGGTTTGCACATTGCGCAGCACCGCACACTGCTGTGCAATTGTGCGCCACAAGCCAGACAGTTAAATTCAACAATTTTTTCCCTTGGATACTACTGCAGCATACTAGTGCAGACCTCATCCTTAGTTCTTAACCAGTCAAAGAAATACTGCTAGTGAGCTGTAACTGATTAACTACCAGCAGAAATATCTGAAATATCCAACCATTGAGCTCCTACATCAACGATTCTGAAAAGCCACCCCTAGTGACAACAGTCTTCAACCTAGCATCATGGACAGTTGGACTACCCTTGTTTCTCCTGCCAACCTTGTTGACCTGGGTCTCGAGGCATTGTAGCAATTGCCTCATGTATACAGACAACCCTCTACTAATAACTCACTTGTGTGCAGAGTGTGAGAGATGTATCTACACCAAGAATCTTGGATCCATGCTCTCTTGCACTCAAAATAGTAACACAGAAGAGGTTGTCAACTCCCCTCACCACTATATATGCACATAGTACTATTACTCATACACATACTACGCATCAAACACAAAAATCTTCATAAGCAAAGGTTCTCTTGAAAAACAACCACAGACCCCCAAAACACAAAAGACTGCTACAACTAACAGAGTCCCACACCACCCACGACACACAGCAACACCAGTGTCTCATCCGCCAAGCCCGTAATGCGAAACACTCAAAAAACAAATGTTCTTGTCACTGAAGACTCAATAGTGAGGCACTCAGATGTCCCACTCACAAGATTGGAGAAGGAGAAAGTCACAGTCAGCTGTCTGTCCGATGCCAGGATTCATCAGATCACACATGTACTCAGGTCTCTCAGCAACATATACTATTATGACTCTGTCATAGTTCTTGTTGGTGTGAATGACCCGAGATGTACCTCACTGGACTATATGAAGACAGACATGGTTCAGCTCTCTCAGTACGTGTCTCAGGCAGTTAAGTCCCTAGCCTTGAGCAGCATACTACCCTCACTAAAATGATGTCACAGTATAAATAAAAAATGATTGATTTCAACAACTGGCTTAGTTTTTCGTGTCATTCAAAGGGGATCCAGTTCCTGTCAGCCTGGGAAGCCATAGTCGACAAACCCTGTTGCTTTGCCAGAGATAGTTTGCTCCTGCCACCTCTTGCCTTTCGGCTGCTGGCAAACACTCTTGCCTCCCCCCATATTGCTTTTTTTAGGCAAAGTCTCAAAAATAACATTATTGATGTGAAATTAGCCAACTAGAACAAAATGCGGGTCATGCTGCTAAATGCTAGCAGCTTAAATCAAAAACTGCACTCCCTGGAAGCACTTTATCACTAGAAGATATAGATGTCTCTGCAATCAGAGAAACCTGGTTCAAGGCCTCAGAGAGTACCCCGGCCTTGCAAGGCTACAGTGCCTTCCACACCTTTAAAACACAAAATGAATGTGTGAAAAACCAAAGAAGGTAGTGTTTCTATCTATATTAGAGATAAATTCACCTCCTATCTAGTTAGATTGGACAACTCCATGGAGTTACTCCAAGTCCAGGTTACAGTGGGTAAGACCCCCATTCAAGTCATAGCCAGTTATAAATGCCTCTCCATGGGTCATAATGCCCATGAAGCCTACTTGACCAAAATGGAGACAATCCAAATTTTACTGAACACTCTGGTTATGGGGGGGATTTCAATTATCCCAACAACAACTGGGAAACCTATGCTAGCTGCAAATCGCTAGCGCAAAAGTTCCTTGACTTTGTTAGTTCAAATGCCTTGGAACAAATTGTTCATACCCCGACCAGAGGAACAAACATTCTTAAGCTGGTCCTCATTAACATGTCAAACAGATGCACTGTCGCAATTGTTGGACACTCATTAGTTACATCTGACCACAAAACAGTCACCATCAAGCTGACACTAACACTAGAACTTACAAAGGGGGAAATCAGACTAAAACACTTCACCAAGGCAAGCTATACCCTCCTAGATGAAGGTATAAATGTATTCCAAGCCACACCCCGAGCTGGAAGTGGTAACTATGCTGAAGCTTACACTAAAGCCCTGCACAATCATTTGCACAAGTGTATAAACTCTGCTGTACCAGAAAGAATCAAAGCTAGAGTCCCACGTAAAACCAAGTTGCCATGGTGGACATCCAGCATAAAAAAACTTTACAATAAATGCAAAAAAGCTGCTGTCCAAGAAAACAAAGGCGAGTCCCCAACAATGGAAAAGCACCTTCCTCAGCCTCAACAGACAAATAAGACAACTTGTCAAATCTTCTAAGGGGTCCCTTAACAGAAGCTAAGCAAGTACAGTCAAGGATAACCATAAGGCCTTTTACAGCTATGTACATAGCCTAAAAGGTAGGACCCAAGCATGTCCCAAACTAGTGCCCAATGGTATCACACACATTGACCCCACAGAGATAGCAAACCTACTAGCAGATGGGTTTGGCAAAAATTTCACTCTCTTCTCCCCTCCAAACTTATCACAAACCTTCCCCCAAACTCCCTCACCTCCACCTTACATATTTCAAGAGCAGGTCCTCAAAGCCTTCTCCAAGGCAAAAAACACAGTCTCTATGGGGCCAAAGGACATCCCAGGCTGTCTTCTAAACAGTCTAAACATGAACTAGCATCACCATTAAGTACTCTTTACAATCATACCCTAACCACAGGCTTTGTTCCTATGGAATGAAGAAAGTACAGCTGTGTACAGTTACCATAGATGTAGATGCTACAGTGTATTCACTGCTGCAGTCCTAACCAGTGGGTTATCCATGCTGTGGTAGCCCTCAGTCGGTCCGAATACCAGAGTCAAGGTTTTGTGCATCGGCTGCTGTCACTTGCTGGGTGACGTCAGGTCATCCGAGCTATAAAGGAGAGCAGGCTATGCCATTACCTCAGTTTTTCTTGCCTTAACCAACCAAAGAAGTCCAATGTTAATAATTACTAGTAGTCCTGGGGACAGAGACCCCCCACAGAAATGTGTGTCTCTGTACGGAAAGATGATATCAGGGGGAAGGAGAGAGGAAAAGCATTCCTGCAGCAGTGAACACCCTCGAACATTTACATTTATGGTAAGTGTACACAAAGTACAGTTGTGTACCTACCACAAATGTAGATGTTTGAGTGTATTCACTGTTGCAGTCATTACTCTTGGGTTATCCTGCTGGCAGGCTACCCTCAGTCAGCCAGAATTCCAAAGTCTAGGTCCGGCATCGGCTGCTGTCACCTCTTCCCTGATGTCAGTGCGCCAGGGGTATAAAAGATGCAGCCGAAGCCATTTTCTTCAGTTTTTCTTGTCCCAGATATCAGGTGCCCCCAAACTGGTAGGCTGAAAAATATGCCAATAAAAATGCATGCACAAAAATAACATTTCCTTCATCTACAAGCAAATACACCAAATAGGTTGTATAGGATAGAGAAGTGCAGATAAGTCCAGAAAAGTCCCAGCAAAGAAAAGGGGGATGGTGGGGTGGGTAACCTGGACTGCAACAGTGAATACACTCAAACATCTACATTTATGGTAGGTACACAACTGTACTATGTTCATCGTGTTTCACTGTTGCAGTCATTACTCTTGGGTTGAATCCCAAAGCTGAGTAAGGGAGGCTGGGCTAAATAGGGTTAGGAGAAGCTAAGAGGCCCTGCAGAACTGCAGTGGCAAAGCCTGCTCTGGACTTTGAGTAAAGAGGTAAGTGGTAGTGCTTTGTGAAGGTGTGCACTGAACTCCAAGTTGCAGCCTCTAAGATATCTTTGGTTGGTACTCCTCTGAGGAAGGCTGCTGAAGTGGCTGCTGCTCTGGTGGAATGAGGCCTAATGCCCTTAGGCACTGATTTGCCATGTTGAAAATAGCAGAAACAGATGCAATGGCCTATCCAGTTAGAAATAGTCTGTTTTGAGATAGCCTTTCCTTGTGATCCTGCAGCATATGACACTAAAAGTTGCTCAGTCTTTCTGAAAGCTATAGTTCTGTCCAAGTAGAAGTGTAACTGCCTGTGTATGTCCAAAGAGTGCAGGATTTTCTCACCCTTGTTCTGTGGATTTGGATAAAAGGTAGGGAAGTGAATGGTTTGGTTAAGGGCCACACTGGACACCACCTTAGGCATAAATGTAGGGTTTGTCCTCAGAGAAACCCTGTCTGGATGAAAAATTATGAAAGGTTCCACAGCCATGAGTGCTTGTAACTCCGAGACTCGCCTTGCAGAGGTTATTGCTAAGAGCAGAGCTGTTTTCCAGGATTAGAATTTTATATCTGATTGTTGATGCTGGCTCGAAAGGAGGCAGTGTGAGTTTTTCCAAAACATAATTGAGGTCCCAGGCCGGAATTGGTGCTCTCCTTGGGGGTCTAATGTTTTTGGCCCCTCTGAGGTACTGCCTTATTAAAGGATGAGAAAAGATAGGTGGTTCCGTATTGTAATGGGCTGAAATGGCAGAGGCATGAATCTTAATTAATGAGAAAGAAAGGCCTTTGTTCAGCATCTCAGTTAGGTATTGTAAAATCTGACGGATATTTGGTACACACGTGTCACTGTCTTGTTCCTGGTTCCAAGCACAGAATCTCTTTCATTTTTCTGCATAAGATTTTCTGGTACTGGGCCTCCTGGCCTCCAAGATAACATCCATAACAGCTTTTGTAAGAGGAGTGTTCTGAATGGCTACATTATCCGCCATGCTGCCAGATTTAAGGTCCTAAGTTGGCTGTGCAGGATCTGATTGTTTTGTTGGGTCAGTAAGTGAGAAGTTTGAGGCAATATCCATGCTGGACCTTGAGACAAGCTCTTTAGGATTGGGTACCAGTGCTGGCGTGGCCAGTCTGGTGCAATCAGTATCATTTTTGGCTTCTCTTGTCTAACCTTTAGGAGAACCCTGGGAAGGAGAGGCAGTGGGGGAAAAGCATATACCGTTAGATTTTTCCAGTTGAAGGATAGGGCGTCCACTTTCCATGCTTGCTTGTGATAAATCCTTGTGCAAAATCTCTGCAATTGGCAGTTGTGAGGGGAGGCAAATAGATCTATGTCTGGGCATCCCCATTTCCTTATTATCACGCTGAAAACTTGTGGATCCAGTTTCCATTCGTGGGGATCCATGAGGTTTCTGCTTAGTTCATCTGCCAGAGTATTTGTTTTTTCCTGGCAGGAATTGCGCTTGCAGGTGAATTTGAAAATCCAATGCTGTGTCCCATAAGGTCATTGCTTGTCTGCAGAGGGGGTAGGAATGTGTACCTCCCTGCTTGTTTATGTACCACATGACCGTAGTGTTGTCTGTCTTTATCAGTAACTGTCCTGGATGAAGCAGGTCCTTGAAAGCTGTCCGGGCATTTTGAACAGCTAGCATCTCTTTTTGATTGATGTGAAAATGCATCTGGTTTGCAGGCCATGTGTCCTGAATGCATTTTCCTGCCATATAGGTCCCCCAGGCATAGTCTGATGCATCCGTTGTCAGTGTCTGTCTGGCTGTGGGTATCCTGAATGGCAGACCCTTGTTGTGGTGACAGGCTTCTGCCCACCATCAAAACTCCTGTTGCAGGCAGGGAATGAGTGCAATTACTGTCTCCAGGCTGTGGCAATGCTGAGTCCAAATACTTTTTAGATACCATTGTAGTTTCCTCATATGCAGTCTGGCATATGGAATTAATAGAATGCAAGATGCCATGAAACCCAAGGCCAGCAGGATTTTCCTTGCAGATAAGTGGGTTTTTGTTGCCAATTTCTTGAAGTAAGTAGTCAGTTGCTTTTGTTTGTCTGGCGTGAGATAAGCCATCTGGGCAGTTGTGTTTAAGCCTGCACCCAGGAATATTATCTCTTGAGAGGGCACTAGTTTTGATTTCTTTTTGTTTACTGTGTACCCTAGGCCAATTAGTAATATTTTTACAAACGCCAGATGCTTCAGAAGAATGTCTTTGTTCTCTGCTTGAATTAGTCAGTCGTCCAAGTAGGGATATATTTGAATTCCTTTTTGTCTGCAAAAGGCAATTACTGGGGCCAGGCATTTTGTGAAGACCCTGGACGCTGTAGATAAGCCAAAGGGCAGTGCAGAGAATTGGTAATGCATTGAGCCAGCTATGAATCTGAGGTATCTTCCGCAAGATTGTCTGATTGGAACATGCAGGTATGCCTCTTTTAGGTCCAAAGTTACGAGCCAGGCCTTCTTGCCCAGCATGGGCAGTAGCTGCTGTAGAGTCAACATCTTGAAATTTGGAACTTCCAGAAACGTATTTAGTACAGACAGGTCCAGTACTGGTCTCCAGGTTTTGTCCTCTCTGGGTACTAGAAAGAGTCTGGAGTAAAATCCTTTCCCCTACTCTTGCTGTGGTACTTGTTGAATGTCCCTCATGTCCATGAGGGCTGTAATTTGTTTTTGTGCCTCTGCCCATTAATTGTGTGGCAGGTCTGGCATACCTTTTGACCTTGGTAGGGTGTGAAAATGAAACCTGTAGCCTTGGGACACTATGTTCAGGACCCATTTGTCTTGGGTAACCATTTGCCAATTTGATGAAAAAAGTGCTAGTTTTCCCCCTAAGGGGGCTGCTAAAAGAAAGGTGCTTGGATCTGGTAGAGGAAAGTCATTGGGACTGTTTCCTGTAAGGTTGTGATTTGTCTTCTCCACTTTTGGAGGTAGGAGCACCCCATTGTTTAGGCCTGTCTGAGCCTTGGGGCTGAGATCCGTCTCTGGGACGCCTGTATCTGCCTCTTTGTGGTCTGTCTGACACTAGAAAGGACCAGTTTTTAGAGGGCCAGTTCCTGCTAAACCTGGGTGGCTGTACCTGTAAAAAAATCCTTGAGTGTCTGCATGGATTTTGCTTTATCCTCCATTTTTTTCAACACCTCTTCTGCTTTAGTACCAAACAAAGTATCATGTTGTAATGGTGCATCTAATAATTTTGCTTTAACATGATCAGGTAGATTCTGTTCCTTTAACCAAGCATGCCTCCTAATAACAGAACCTGTAACAGCGGCCCTGCAAGAGGTTTCCAGTGAATCATAACCACATTGCAAAGTATGCTTTCCCACTTGTTCAGCTGCATGCAATAATTCCTGCAATTCCTTGTTCTCTGAACATTCAGTATTTGTCAACATTTTCTGTTTAAGCAGTGACATTAAATATTGCTGATATTTAAGCATATGAAACTGACAACTTAAAGCCCTTACAGCCAGGGTAAAGCCCTTACAGCCAGGGTAGCAGAAGTGTACACTTTTTTCCCCCATCTGTCTAGAGCCCTGGAATCCCTATCAGAGGGGACAGGGTTTTTGCAGTGGAAGCTTTAACCCTTTTGGGACCCTGAGGTATAGTTTCCGAGTCAGCAGTGGGGTTTTTATATAGGAATTTATGAGAATCCGGGATCCTGTAGTATCTGTCTGGCTTAGCAGGTGCAGGGGGTAAAGAGTCAGGGGACAGGCCGGATTCTGAAAATACATCATCTACAATGTCCAGAACTGGTGGAATAGCAAGGGGTCTGTGCTGAGGAAGTAGCAGAAAGTCTCTGAGACTTTTCTTAAATTCAGAATAATCTTGGCTCTCCCAGTGGAAATGCTCCCTCATGGTATGCAGGGTTTCCCCAAAAGAATAATCCTCAGGAGGAGAGGCTGAAGGAATGGATTCTTCAGCATCAGAATCCTCATAGGGAAGCATGAAGTAATCCTGTTCAGAAGAGGAATCAGAGGAAATAGAAACCTGATCAGAAGAATTATACTCTGTCTCTTGCCTAGGCCTCTTATCAGGAGGGGGATGGGAGCCCCTGATCAAACTAATTATTTCTTCGGCCATTTTGAGCATCTGTTTTTTAGGCATGGAAGTCTGAGAAAGGAGAATGCTGTACTTGTTTCTTTGTCTTTAGAGCTGCTTTAGTCTTTGTCTTTGAAGCTGAAGATGGCTTAATATATAGTTGTGTAGGTCTGAAGACACCCTCAGAAGCCGATGCCTGCTCAGCGGCTCCGGACCCATCTGAGGGAAAGATTTTCGAGTATCCAATACCTTGAGTTTCCAGCGGCCCAGTCGGCTCCACGTGGGAGTCAGAAGCGGCCTGTGGCTCTGAGGTAGCAGGTGCCAGGGGCTGCGAAAGTGCTCACTGAGAACCAGCGACTGGCCTAGCAGAGGCTTCATCGTCGGTTTTGGACCTCGGATGCCTATCCTTTTCCTTGTCCTTGCGTTTTTTGTAAACTCTGGTTGTCGGCTGGTCCAACGGCATTATATAATTAAATCTTCAGCCAAAGTAATGAAATGCAAAGTCAAACCAACATTTGACAGTGCGTTGGTTAAATCTAGCACAAAACCGACAACTAGCAACGTTGTGATCAAGGCCTAGGCAAGGTATACAGTAAGAGTGAAAATCCTTATGAGGTATTTGCTTCCCACAAGAAATACAATTGTTAACTTTTTCTGACATCGGTCTGGAGCAAGAAAAAAGTTTCCCCAATGGGGTACTTAGCTTTAATGAATACTTCGGTTCTGAAATCCGACCGGCATCTGCGAACTGCTTTTGCTTCGGGCACCGTGCGGCAAGAAAGACAGAAGAAAATGGCGTTGGCTGCATCTTTTATACCCCTGGCGCACTGACGTCAGGGAAGAGGCGACAGCAGCCGACGCCGGACCTAGACTTTGGAATTCTGGCCGACTGAGGGTAGCCTGCCAGCAGGATAACCCAAGAGTAATGACTGCAACAGTGAAACACAATGAATATCTGTACTATGTTCATGTTTCACTCCTGCAGTCCTAACCACTGGGAAGATTCCCAAAGCTGAGGAGAAGGGTGGAAGGTTAATATAAGTTTCAAACTGGGTGAGCATGCCCTGCAGAACTGCAGGGGCAAACTCATCCCTATCTAGAGAATACATTCAGATGGTAATGTTTGGTGAAGGTGTGGACTGAAGTCCATGTGGCAGCTTCCAGGATGTTCTTGGTGGGTACCCCTCTAAAGAATGCTGTGGAAGTACAGTTTTGCCCTAGTGGAATGGGTTCTGATGGTCCTAGGGAGTGGTTTTCCATGCAAGGAGTAGCAAAATTGGATGCAGTGTGCTATCCATTTGGAAATGGTCTTTTGTATATTGGTTTCCCTTGTGCCCCTGTTTTAAAGCTGACCAAGAGCTGCTCAGTTTTCCTGAATGCTTTGTACGATCCAGATAAAATCTGAGTTGTCTGTGCACATCCAAAGAAGGCAGTATCCTTTCCCCCTTCTTCTGAAGGTTAGGGAAGAAGGTGGGCAGGTGGATGGCCTGGCTGAGGGCAACATCCGAAACCACCTTTGGTGTGAAGGAGGGATTGGTTCTCAGGGAGACCCTGTCTGCATGGAAGATAAACAGCTCAATGGCCATTAAGGCTTGAAGCTCTGACACACTCCTGGCTGAAGTAATAGCCAGGAGAAAGGCAGTCTTCCAAGAGAGGTACTTTAGTTCTGAAAATGCTGCAGGCTAGAAGGGAGGCAGAGTAAGCTTTTCTAAAACACAGTTCAGGTCCCAGGCTGGGGTGGGCTGTCTTCTGGGAGGCCTGATATTAGAAGCACATCTAAGGAATTGTTTGATAAGAGGGTGGGAGAATAATGGCTGTTCTGTATCAAAATGTGCTGAGCTGGCACAGGCATGGATCTTTATGGAGGAGGAGGAGAGACCCTTTTTAAGAAGCTCAGCAAGATAATCTAGAATAAGAGGAATGGAAGGCAGATGTATGTCTGCCCCCTGGGACTGGCTCCAGGAGCAGAATCTTTTCCATTTTCCAGCGTAAGATTTTCTGGTGGTGGGCCTTCTGGCTTCTGTGATGATGTCAAGCACTTGCTTGCTTAGCATAGCTTCCTTGTTGGTTTTAGTAGAATAAGCCATGATGAGAGCTTGAGTGTTTGAAGGTCTGGGTGCAGCACTGCCCCTCCCAGGATAGCAGGTGAGATATCAGAGGTAGCTGCCAGGGGGGTTGGGAGATAGGCTGCTCAGCAGTTGGTACCAATGCTGCGGTCTGGGCCAATCTGAGGTAATGAGTATTGCTCTTGGTTTTTCCTCCCTTACCGTGATTAATACTTTTGGAATGAGAGGTGGGAATGCATACACAAAGAGGATATTCCAAGGGAAGGTCAGGGTATCGACCTTCCAGGCCAGGTGCAGATTTTCTGTACTTGGTGATTTAAATGAGAGGCAAAGAGGTCCACCTGGGGGGGGGGGGTCACCCATGTGTGGGTAATTTGCAGGAAAATGTCTCTGTGGATTTGCCATTCATGTGGGTCCAGCAGGTTTCTGCTTAGGTGGTCTGCCAAGGTGTTATTGATGCCCGATAGGTACTGGGCTATAAGATACAGTCCCATGAATGAGGCTGCTAGCCACAGGTTCATGGCTAGTGTGCACAGAGGGTAAGATCGAGACCCTTCCTGTTTGTTGATGTACCACATGGCTGTGGTGTTCCCTGTTTTTATGACAAGAACCCCTGGTTTGAGGTAGGGTTTGAAGGAAGGCAGAGAGTTTTGCACTGCTATCATTTCCTTTTGGTTGATGTGCAAGGGTAGTATTTATGCTTCCCACACACCTTGGGCACATCTGCCTTCTAAGTGGGCATCCCAGGCTACATCCAAAGCATCTGTAGTTATGGTCTGATCTCATGGACGGAGGGTGAATGAAGTCCCTTGTTCAGAGCACAGGCCTGGGCCCACCAGAGGAACTCTGATCTTATGCAAGGGATCACAGGCAGGGAGGTGTCCAGAGGTTGTGAGCGTTGACACCCTAGGTTCTTTACGTACCACTGAATTTTCTTCATGCGTAGTCTGGCCAGAGGTACCAGGAGGATGCATGAGGCCATGTACCCTAGAGCTTGTAGGAACTTCCTGGCAGAAACCTGGGTTTGGGAGGCCAGAGTAGTGAAGTATTTTGGTAGGAAACTTTGTTTTTCTGGGAACAGAAAGCCCATTTGCTGTTCTGTGTCAAGTAAGGCTCCCAGAAATATGATTTTCCTGATAGGTGTCTGTTTTGATTTCCTTTCGTTGATAGTGAACCCCAGAGAGGTGAGTAGGGTTTTTACAAATAAGAGGTGCTGCAGGAGCAGCCTGGATGAGACAGTTGTCCAGGTAAGGGACATTGTTTTGCCTGCAAAAGGCAATGGCAGGAGCTAGATATTTGGTGAATACCCTGGGAGCAGCATATAAGGTAAAGGGCAAAGCAGAGAATTGAAAGTGTAGTGATACTGCTCTGAACTTTCTGCATGATTCCCTTACTGGGATGTGCAGGTAAGCATCCTTTAGGTCTAAGGTGACTATCCAAGCTTTGTTTGGCAGCACTGGCAGAAGCTGTTAGGTAAGCATTTTGAATTTTGGGATTACCAGGAAAGTATTGAGAAAGGATAGGCCCAGTATGGATCACTAAGTCCCCTCTTTCCTGGGGACGAGGAATAGTCTGAAACAGAATCCTTTTGCAACTTGTTCTGGGGGTACAGGTTCTGCTGCCCCTAGGGATATTAGGTTTTGCACTTGTTTTAGTGCTTCTGCCCACTGGCTTGGAGGTAGGTGTGGATACCCTCTTGGAGAAGGTAGTTCTTGGAAATTGAATTTGTACGCCTGAGCAATGATTTTTAAGACCCACTGGTCTTTTGTTATAGAGTTCCAACTTTCTCTGCATAGAGATAGCCTTCCTCCTAGCTTTTGGTGTGGTGGAGGTCGGCAGAAATGGGAAAGGTAGTCATTGAGAGTTTTTGCCAGGGTTGCTTTTGAACTCCCTGCTCTAGTGTTTGGGGGGGGGCACTGTTTAGTTCTTTGCTGGCCCTGACTTTGAGTCCTGGTGGGTCTGTCCCTACAGGTTTTGCCTTGTGCCTGCCTGTTTGGTGCAGGAAAGGACCAGTGTTTAGAAGGAAGATTTCTGCTGAACCTAAGAGGTTGTACTTAAAGAAAATCTTTAACAGTCTGCATCAATTTTGCTTTGTATTCCATCTTTTTAAGCACCTCTTCAGTTTTTTGTCCAAACAAGTGGTCTTTGTCAAGAGGTGCATCCATGACTTTAGCTTTAATATGATCAGGGAGAGGTTGTTCCTTCAGCCATGCATGTCTTCTGATAACAGATCCAGCCACTGATGCTCTGCTAGAAGCTTCTAGAGCATCAAATCCACAGTGCAAGGAGTGCTTTGCCACCTGAGATGAAGAGTGCAGTAATTCTGCTATCTCTTTATTGTTGGCAAAATCTGGAAAAGCAGAAATTTTCTGTTTTAAAAGTTCCAAAGTATCCTGTTGATATTTTAACATATGGAACTGACAGTTGAGAGCCCTTATAGTTAAAGTTGCAAAGGTATATACTTTTTTACCCCATCTGTCCAAGGCCCTGGATTAATTGTCTGAGAGAGTAGGATTCTTAGAAGAGGTAGCCTTAGCTCCCTTAGGTCCCTGGGTAATCACCTCTGGATCTGCCATATGATTTCTATAGAGGAATTTATGTGAGTCAGGTACCCTGTAGTACCTGTTAGGTTTTCTGGGGGCAGGTGGAAGGGTGTCAGGGGTAAGGCTGGATTCTTCGTAAACATCATCTACCACCTCCACAATGGGTGGGATGGCCAAAGGCCTGTGCTGGGGTAGGTCCAGAAACTCTCTTCGTCTTTTCTTGGATTGAGGGAAATCTGTAGATTCCCACTGAAAGTGTTTCCTGAGGGTGTGGAGGGTTTCCCCAAAGGAAAAGTCCTCTGGAGGTAATGCAGAAGGAATAGATTCTTCTGCATCTGAGTCTTCATAGGCTCTAAGAGGATTTTCCTCTTCAAAAACAGAGGAGTCAGATCCCTCTGAGTCTAAATTCGATTGGATGTCTGGAGAAAGTCCCCTTCTCCTTTTGGCTGAAGTGGCCTGATTACCCCAGATGAAAGTGATGAGAGCCTCCGCCATTTTAAGCATTCTAGTTTGAGGAGAGGGAGGAGTAGTGGAATGGAGACGTTTTGCTGTATTCTTTGTTGTAGCTCTAAGTCTGGCCTGAAGAGTAGCTCTCGGTGCCATCGGTGTGCTAGTCAGAAGAGAGGGCGAAGGCCTTGAAGTGAATCCCAAAGTGTGAGCAGCATCCTTGGAAGCCGGTGCCTGCGTAGCGGCTCTGGACCCAACCAAAGCAGAGACATCCGAAGGCTCGTTAGACAATGCAGTCATCTGTGGCATACAGGGCTCCGAAAGGGTATCAACACAGGCCTGCGAAGTAATAGAGTCAGACATCAGGGGCTGCGAAAGCACCTCACTGAATTCCGAAGAACTGACAACCCTTTTACCAGTGGTGTCATTGGAAAGGTTAGCCTTATGCAGTCCATCTCTGTCCTTATCTTTACATTTTTTCGTAATATCTGCAGTTTGCTGACTGATGGATGCCATATCAGTAATCGGAGATGGAAGACGAAAATAACTGGCTACAAACAGAGCTCTATGATGAATAGTTCTAGCATTAAAGAAGGCACAGAACCAACAGCAGGTTATGTAGTGATCTGGACCTAAGCAAGTGACACAGTAAGAATGGATGTCTTGGTGTGGTATTTGCTTTCCACAGGCAAGACAGTTATTGACTTTTTCAGACATCTGTTAGTGCAAGAAAAAGGAAGGATCCCCAATGTGGTACTTAGCTTTAGACGTTTTCAGCTGAAGTTTGAAATCTGGAAATAGCTGACCAGCACTGTTGCAAATTGCTTCTGCTATGGGCTCCACAGCAAGAAAGACTGAGGTAATTGCATCGCCTGCTCTACTTTATAGCTTGGATGACCTGACATCACCCAGCAAGTGACAGCAGCCGATGCACAAAACCATGACTCTGGTATTCAGATCAACTGAGGGCTACCACAGCATGGATAACCCAATGGTTATGACTGCAGCAGTGAAACACGAAGAACATCTGCAACAGTTATTCCCCTCCACAAAGGTGGCCTAGAAACAGACCTGGGAAATTACAGACTCATAAGCCTGACCAGCCTCATCTATAAGGCCATGGAATGTATCATTATGGACCTTATAAATAAAGACATAGGCAACCTCCAAAACCTGGATCCTACCCAATATGGCTTCAAGGGCAGATCTTGCGTGTTAAATTTGGTGAACTTCTTTGAAAATGTGACTACGGCCACTGATGAGAGCAAATCTGTGCACAAAGCGTACCTTGACTTGGCAAAGGCTTTCAACACAATCCTACATTCAGCCATTACCAATAAATTTAGCAAACTGAATATAAACCCCTTCCTTGTAAGATGGGCTGCCAACTGGTTCACAAACCAGACACACACTACCAAAGTGGATAATTACACATCAACCAGCAGACCTGTTACCAATGAGGTGCCACAGGGGTCAGTGCTGGGCCCCCTATTGTTTGGTATACATTCCTCAGAATTTCAGGTCAAAACTAAGGGGTTGTGGTTGACGAAGTTTGCAGACAACTGCAAACTAGGTGCAATCACTGAATCCCCAAATGATGTCAGTATACTCCAGAAGGGTCCAATGTAGACAGACTGGTGCATTAGTCATGGTCTCAAACTGAATGCAAAGAAATGCATCATCATTCCCTTCGGCACAATGTCCCTTCACACTATTAAATCAACAACAATACCCTACGTACCCACAAAGTGGTAAGGGAACACAAGTTGACTGCAACCTTAACTTCGACCACCATGTGTCTACTGTAATAAGGAATGCTTTCTACATAGCACATCTGATTAGTAAAGGCATCACCTTGACAGCAAAGGAAGTTATAACCCCTCTACACTTGGCACTAATCCTGCCAATAACTGACTATATCCCCTGTTCAGCATGTAACCGTACAAAGCACCTGCAGCAAGTAGGGAAACCTCAAAAGTTTCTAACAAAGAAAATCAAGGGGCTCCAGCATATGCTTACAAAGACTGACTAAAGTCCCTGTCACTATACTCCATGTCGTATAGACTTTTTAGGGGAGACTGGCCTACAGTGCAATCCAAGACCCAAACCTAATGAACTTGCTGCATATCAGTAAATCAAACGAGACTAAGGCTCCCCACTTCAGGGACCTAAATATGGCCTGCGGATTAAACAGCACATGCTGGAGGGATAGATTTATCTCCACGTGACTGCAGTGTCTTTGGAACAGGCGACCAATTCATGTGAAACAGAGTACCTCTATGACACTGTTCAAGAGGAACATGGATGAGTGAATGGGGCACCATAAATTCTTACTGGGGATAGTACTCACAACTGTCCTGGACATGGGTAGTTATCACTAAATGCAATTTTGGGTACTGACCATCATTTTTAGGGTATTACATTGGGATGAAACAGCTAGGCTTAAAATGACCTCCGGGTAGATATCCTAGTAATCTCCTAAGATCCTATGATAATGGTGTAGCATCCCAATTGCTTCTAGCTACCATTTTAAATTCTTATAACATGATAAACCAAAACCAACACACACACACACACACACACACACACACACACACACACACACACACACACACACACACACACACAATGACAGGAAGCAAAAATACTTTACTTTCTTCATTAGTGCTTCAGGAATACCCTTATTCATTATCTCCAGTATTAAGAACTCTGAAGCAAGTGTCTCCATTACATGGATCATAAATGCAGTCAGCTATTACACAATCTATGCTATATAATTTAAAAATAAAGGCCAATGGAAATAGCTGCAGAAAATGTAAAAGTATAATTCAAATATTTTTGTATATAAAAACATGAAAGACATACATAAATGGAATGCCACAAATGTTGTGGTTTGCATAATAAAATTTTGCTGAACATGTCTCATGCTGAACTTTCCATGTTACCAGATTTTGATCTGAAGTTATTTTATTAGTTGCTAAGAAATAGGAAGACTGATTTTCTGGCACTCCAACTTTCACACATACATAAAGTATGCAACCCTCAAATTCACAGGCCTAATTGTTGAAGCAAACTCATCATAAACAATTTATAACACTTCAACCATGCACACTGGTTAAGTGTCACAACAAAAGAGTGTTCACAGACCAAGGTACATGCTAATCTGCTCCTTTCCAAAAGGAGAATGTAAGTCGGTACTGTCCCAAGCTGCACATACTCCCAAATTAAGTGTAATCTTCAAGCTGGTTATTTAAGTTTTGAGGAGGTAGGTCCCCCCCACACACACACACACACACACACACACACACACACATGGAGATGTTTAACACAAGTTAAAATGTTTTAGGTTTTTCCTGACATATGTACAAAGGTTTTGAGTATTTTACTTTTTCTGGTACTTTTTTTTTTCAAAACGTAGAACATACTGAGGTCCTCTGTATTTATTTGGTAGTTATGACTGCTTGCCAATCACAATGTAGTAGCTAAAGTCAATATGTATGCACTTGGTCTGTATGAATGCCATTAACAGTGCAGTAACTGACATCACAATGTAATTGGTTAGCATGAATGCTCAATAAAGACAATGTAGTATCTGATGTCACTATGTAATTAGCTGGTATGCCTGTTCACTGACAACATTTGCTTTGTCCCTGACTCTTGCACTAGGAAGTTCAGAGTTATTATTTTTTTAGTCAAAACCAGCTAGGATGCACACAGCAAAGTGGATTAAATGCTGAGTTGGGTGGGGCTCTCTGTGGATGAAAATAACTTATTCTGTTGTCACTTCTTCAATTTAAAGTCGGACTTTGCAAGACTAGTGTGCATTTCTGTGAAATAAGGCGGAATACTTTACTGTGACTAACGTGTCTGTGCAAAACAAACCAGAAATACATTACTGTGGCCAGAATAAGATAGCTGAGATACACACAGTCAACAATGAAGCTATAACTTTTAGTTATGTACTCACCATAACTTCAGATGTTTGGGATCCATCTCACCTACATTCTGACTGATGGGTTCGGAGCCGATCCCTCGGCTCCGACTCGGCACGCTTATGCTATAGAGCGAGGCCTCTAATTGGCTGAGCTATCTTTATCCCAGGATGCACCACCACTAATCCCCCAGATCTTGTTTGTCCGCATTCATGCACACATGCACAGCTTGTTTATATAACATTGTTAGATGTTTCAAGATGAAACAACAGGATTCGGACCTTCTGATATCCTCTGATCTCCAAGGAAGGGGGAAGGAGGGTGGGTTATTAGGAATGTAGGCGAGATGGATCCCAAACATCTGAAGTTATGGTGAGTACATAACTAAAAGATGTTATGTGATCCTATCTCGCCTACATTCTGACTGATGGGACAGCGTCCCTAGCACCTAAATCCCGGGTGGCTCATTGGAAAACACTCCTGAGCACTGTGGAACCACGTCCTCTAGATGCCACATCTAATTTGTAGTGAGAAATGAAGGTGTGCGGGGAAGACCATGTAGCCGCAGCACAAATGTCACCAATAGCAAGCTTAGAATGAAATGCTACCGAAGTAGCCATAGCCCTTGTAGAATGAGCCTTGACAGAGGTGGAAAGCTCTTTGTTAGAATAAATATAAGCTTGAGTAATACAGTCCCTGATCCATCTGGCAATAGTGACCTTTGTGACCGCGTTGCCCAATTTGTTTTCTGCAAAGGACACAAACAACTGATCTGTCTTCCTTGATTGTTTGGTCCTATCCAAATAAAACGTAACTGCCTGTGGACATCTAGTGTGTGGAAAATAAACTCCGCTTTATTGGAGTATTTTGGGAAAAAAACTGGGAGCTCTAACGACTGTTGCAAGCATAAAGTAGAACAGACTTTAGGAACAAAAGAAGGATTTGGTCTGAGGCATACCCTGTCTGTATGAAAACCAAGCACGGGGGTTTCACTGACAAAGCTTGAAGTTCTGAAACCCTTCTGGCTGAAGTAATTGCCACTAGAAAGGCTGTCTTCCATGATAGAAACTTTAGATCACAGGTAGCTGCCGGTTCAAAGGGGAAAGAAGTCAAGGCACGTAATACTATATCGAGATCCCATGGAGGTGCAGGATGAGAAATCGGAGGTCTTAATAGAGCAGCACCTTTCAAGAAGGTCTTACACAACCTGTTGCTCATTAAAGGTGGGTCTATGGATTCATGAAAATTAGAAATCGCTGCCAATTGTACTTTGGTGGTAGAAACAGAAGAGCCTTGGTTGAAAAGAGAGGTCAGGAATTTGAGTACTTCTGCCACGGGTAGAAATGGGGTCCAGGCCAGTTGAGCCCAGATAGCAAACCTTTTCCATTTGCTCGAATACAGTTTCTTCGTAGCAGACTTGTGGGCTGAAGACAATATGTGCACCACATCTGGGTCCAGTGCATGTCTCCTGACTATGGTCGGAAGAGGAGGAGCCAGGCCGTCAATTTTAATGTGTGTAGGGACTGGTGTAGTAGTCCCGACTGATGAATCAGTAGGTCTGGGACCTGGTCCAGGAACCATGGACCTTCCAGAGCATGTTTCCGAAGATAGGGAAACCAGACTTGACGAGGCCAGTAAGGAGCAATTAAGATCATCTTGCTCCTAAGAGAGATGCCTTTTGAATTACCCTGGGTAGGAGAGGAACTGGAGGGAAGGCATAAAGCAGGCCGGTGGGCCAAGGATGGACTAACGCATCCATAGGGCTCTTCCCCGGAGCCAGGGTTAGGGAGAAAAATTCTTTGCACTGTGATTCAGAGGAGTCGCGAAGAGGTCGCAGCACGGAACTCCCCATTCGCTGAAAACCTGCCTTGTAATAGTCATATTCAGAGACCATTCGTGAGGAGAGAGGATGGTTCTGCTCAACCTGTCGGCTATGACATTGGATTTGCCCCGTATGTGAGTAGCCACTAGGAAGCGTTTGGTCGAGACTGCCCATTCCCAGACTCTCATCGCTTCTCTGCAAAGAGGATAGGATCTGGTCCCTCCCTGCTTGTTCAGGTACCAGACAACTGACATGTTGTCTGAGTGAACAGCAATTACGCCCTGAGGGAGATAATCGTGAAGGGCTTGAAGGGACAGAAGTACTGCCCTCATTTCTAGGATGTTGATGTGGAGAGGGGTTTCTTCCGGGTGCCATTTGCCCTGGACTGACCTGCCCAGGGAATGCCCCCACCCCCACCCCGTCTGGGAGGCGTCCGTGGTCAAAGTGGCCGCCGGAGGAGGAAGAACAAAGGGTCATCCCTGATCCAAATTGGAGGACACTAGCCACCAGCGAAGGTCCCGTCTGCAAGATTCTGTGATCCATATTAGTTGATTGAGAGGGAGTTCCTGAAAGGACCACTGAGTTGAAAGAAGCCACTGGAGGATTCTCATGTGTAACCTTGCCAAGGGAACTAGCAGAACTGTGGCAGACATCGATCCCAATAGCTGCAGGACCATTCTGGCTGGGGCTTTGGACCTGGGGAGTAAGGCTCGAACCTGATTTTGTATGGTCTGAATTCTGTCTGCAGGTAGATAGACGCGCATCTGGTTTGAATCTATCTCTACCCCTATGAATCTTATTCTTTGAGATGGCCGTAACACAGACTTTGGCCAATTGAAGGTGATTCGAGGAATTGCCCAGTGATGTTGTGGCTTGCAGGCTCCGTGAAGTAGATGCTTGGAGGTGGCAGTTAGAAGCCAGTCGTCTAGGTACGGAAACACCTGGAATCCTAGACTCCTCAAGTGAGCAGTCACTACTCCCAAGCATTTGGTGAACACCCTGGGGGCTGTGGTGAGACCAAAGGGCAGCGCACGGAACTGAAAATGACTGCCTCCTAGGCTGAAGCGCAAGTGTCTCCTGGACGTTTGATGTATTTTGATATGGTAATACGCGTCCTTGAGGTCTATGGAGCACATCCAAACACCTTTCTCCAACAATGGGAGAATGGTTTGTAAAGTGACCATTCGGAAGTTGGACTTCTTGACTGAACGGTTTAGGTTGCTTAGGTCCAAAATGGGCCTCAAGACCCCGGTCTTTTTGGCACCAAAAAGAATCTTGAGTAAGTCCCTAATCCGATCTGGTCTGCGGGGACCGGTTGGATGACTGCTTTTTGCAGCAGCTTTGAAATTTCTAAGGCTGTGGTATCCCGCTGACTGGGTGGCGGGTCCGGGATTCTTTTGGACTGAGGGGGAACAGAATGGGATGGAGTAACCTCCGGCGATAATTCGAAGCACCCATCGGTCCTGAGTGATCCCTTCCCAGGCCTTCAGGTGCTTCGACCCCGACTGGCTCGAGCAGCACAGTCGGGCAATCCCTCAGGGACAATGAAAGGCTGAAGAGCCACAAAAGGACTCGCGGTCTCCAGTGCTGCGGGGGCCTCTGCCGCCTCTGGGACGGCGTCTTCCTGATGAATTTCCCCTCTGCCTCTGGAGGGGAACCTTCCTGCTGAGAGGGTAAGACTTCTGCGATCTAAACCACATCTTCCCTCCTCTTTAGCCTTGGGATAAGGCCGAAGGGAGTGGAAAATCGTGCCCCGGCAGTCAGAGTCTTACCCTCCTGTTCACAGCGGTAAGTGTGTCTTTCACCTTGGGCCCAAACAGGAGGACCCATCAAAGGCGTCGGCGAATGAAGACTTGAAGGCCTCCGCGAATGACACAGGAGGAGCCAGGCTTGTCTCAGAGAGCAATGTCTGTACCGCTGCTCTACTCGCCTTCGGCCGCATCTGAAATGAGCCTCATGGACGAGTTGAAATGGACGACATTGTAGCCAGCTGAGATCCAACCGTCTGGGCCAGCTCCTCAGGCAGGTTACCTAAGAGGGTATCGGATAGCTCCTTAATCAGATCCTCTGGAATCTCGTAAAGTCGTCAGGTAGTTCAAAGACCTCAGAGTAAAGGCCGCTGAACTAAGGGTGCGCTTGCCGTCGATCCATGCTCCTAGACTCCTTATTAGGAGGATGGACGGACGAAGCCTCTGCTACATCTTGCTGGGTAGCAGATGCCACCACCATAGCATCCACAGCCACACCTTTCAGAAGGAACTCTCTATCTGGGGGCGCCGAAAGAAATTTTTTGGACGAGCGGGCACCGGTTCCACAGAGTCTGGATGTTCCCACGCCCTTCGACAGATCAAATCCAAGAGCTCGTCGGGCGGAGACACCCAGGAGGCAGAGGGCTGAGCCGAAGGCCTTCAGGAACACCGACTCATCAGCAGAGGGAGGTTTGGACTGCCAGCCGCCTCATTGTTTTAGGGCTTCCAGGATGTCTGCAAAGGAGACATCATCCGAGGACGACTTAGGGGACCCCTCTGCATCATCGAGATCGGTGTCAGATGTCAAAGACTCGTCAGGGGAGTCAACGTGCTTCCTCTTGCACGTTTTCTTCCTGGGAGGTTCTTCGAAGAGGCTTCAGAAGGACCTCCAGGAGGGGAGAAACCCCAGCGGGGGTAACCTGAGGCCCAGGGCTCCGCTGTCTATGGACAGGATCTGCCAACCACCCAGTCTCCAAATGTAGGGAAGGAGCTGGGAAACTGTGGAGGTAGCCAATGAAGATTTGGCTAGAGCACTCCTCATAGCCCTGAAGGCGGGACCACCAGAATCCTGGGAAGGTCCCCCCTCCGTGGCCACGACAGTGGACGGTACTCCCGCCGACGCACCAAGAGGGAGACTTGGGACCGAAAGTATCAATCCTGAAGCCTCCCAGGGCCGAAGGAAGAAGACTGCACTGAACTCCGACCCAAGAGCCGGAGTCGGAGCAAGGGTCGGCCTGACCCTAACACCTCCACTGGTTCCACCAACACCTGCTCTAACGGTGCGAAGCTGTTGGAGAAGGAAGTACAATAGAGTGGACCATCGGCTCCGAGCCAAATGGGCTGGAGCCGAAACCATCTTTTGGAACACCGGAGACTGGAAGAGTCGGGAGCACCCTGTCGATGTCCGAATCAGACATCCTGGAAGATCTCGAGGATACCGATCGGGCCAAACCGATTTCTCCATCGGCTCCGGGGCTCGGGACCGGCTCGAAAGGACTCAACAATTATCGGCCCGAAAACCTTCAAAGAAATTTCCCTCGGTGCCGATAAGGACTTCGCCCGAGGGGAAGTCTGAGCCGATGACCCTTATCGGCTCCAATATCAGTGGAGCCGATGAGGGTGACCCGCCTCTTGATGCCCCAGACCTCAGATCCGAAACCAGAGGGGTCGAGGCTGGAGGCATCGAGGCAGACCGTTCCGACCTCGGCTCCGAAGTCCGTGGAGCCGATGGAGAAGTCTGCTTAGTCTTCTTAGCCGTCGGATCCGACTGACTGGTCAGAGCCGGCGCTTTCCTCTTTTTAGAAGAAGACGGAGAGGAAGACAAAGCCTCCTCAAAAGAAGGCTTGATTAATCCTTTGAGGATTAATTTGTTTTTCCTCTCCTGGAGGACTCTGGAGGAAAACGCATGGCATACACTGCACGATTCCTGCAGATGTTTGGTGTCAAGACAATAGACGCACGAGGAGTGGTCGTCCGTTATGGACATTTTGAACCCACACCTCGTGCACTTTTTAAACCCGGAGGGTTTATGTTCTTTAGACATAATGTACAAAAAATAGACCACAACAGTAGATTAAGAGTTTGTATACACAGGAACAAAACCACTAACTCCGAAAAATATTAAATTAAAGAACTTTTTTTTTTTACACAAGAAATGTAAGAAAGAGAAAAGGAAAAGGAGGGTCAAGACCCTCTAACTCAAACGGGTACTTGACCCACACACAACCACTAAAGTAGTTAGTACAGGGAAGGCCCTCTAACTTAAACGGAACCTTCTCTGACAGGAAAATATATGCAAAACTCAATGAAACAACAAGAAACACACTCAGACAAAAATAGCCGTTAAAACAGCTTTTGGGTTTAAATGAGGGAAATACTGACAGGAAAAAAAGACTATAAATATAGTACTTAGCCCAGCCAATGTTGAGACCACGTCCAAGCTCTGTAAGCGGCAAACGAGATCTGGAGGATTAGTGGTGGTGCATCCTGGGATAAAGATAGCTCAGCCAATTAGAGGCCTCGCTCTATAGCATAAGCGTGCCGAGTCGGAGCCGAGGGATCGGCTCCGAACCCATCAGTCAGAATGTAGGCGAGATAGGATCACATAACATCTGTTAGATATAAGTGACTTTTGTGGGTGCTATCATGATCAAGTTAAACAATCATTTTCTGGCTTAGCAGAACTAGTGTGCATTTGTGTAAAGCAGGCTAGAATACTTTACGCTGCCAATTTTTAATGTAATCAGAAGTGAGGGATGCACACTCAAGTGGCTATCATTGATAGGTATGAACAGTACTAGGTTATAATGACAGTGTTTTAAGTGGTCTTTGATGCTTTATTCTGAAATAGGTACGATTGTTATCACTGGTTAGTAAATTTGGTTTCTCTTTTTTTAGGAAAAAATGCTCAAGACTACTCAAACCAGAGACACAAACAATTTTTTCTTTATTAAACAATAAATATAATTTAGAACAATTTAATAGTCTGGTAGGTAAGTGTACATTTAAAACCATCAGAAAGGTGAATTCTAAAGAGTATGTTCAATTAAACATGGTCCAAAACAAGTGTGTGGCTGTCCCACAGCTTGAATACCACCCAAGACCCAAGGTACAATTAACCTATTTTGCTGACATCTGCAGTCACAGTTTATGTTACAGGATGCCTGCATTATAGTCATTCTTTCATCTGCTGTTTGGAGAAACTAAATATGCTCCTCCACATATTGCAACATCTGTCAAAAAACTGCTATACGATTCGGAAAGGCAATGCCCAAAACATTTTTAACATGTCCTTTGTTGAACAGTGAAAATACCCAATACAAGGATGATTAATGCTACAGAAGCCTTTGTGTCTACCGGGACAGGCATTCACCACATCCCTTCTGATTCTATATCAGGAAAGCAATGTCCACACAGTCATGGTTAACAATGTCCTGGTCATGCAACTGATGGTATATGTTAGTCACTGATGGCCTTATGTGCAACTTTGAAGGCAAAGAAGCACAACACTGCAGACACTGGCTCTAAAGGTGGTCACTAACGCACGTTGCTCTTCTAAAGCTGATGCTTCTCCTAGTATCACAATACAAGTGATGCTCCTGTACTATGGAAAAACCTGGTTATCAAAACAATCGCCATGGCTGGTCATGCTAACTTTATACAACTTTGGATTACTTTCCTTGATTTTTGTTATTTACATTAGTGAAAGTTCCCACTAGCATGCTGCCCTTGGCTGTGGGCAATTAAGCAAAAATGTGCAAACAGTGTATACTGCTTTATTTCCTGAGTAGAGTAGTCACACTGCATGTCCCTCTAAATTGCTCCCCTCCCTGAACATCACAGCTCACCACAATGTTTCATATCATGCTGTGCTGTTTGTTTTTGCATACTCTCCAATATGAACAGGAATCATTTACAAAGACAATAATAATTTCCACAGTATGTCTGTATGGAATACTACAGACATATTTTTAATAAGTACTCAGACTGAACTAGACTGTAGGAAATGTGAACAGTATAAATGAAGGAATTAAATAATGTGTCAAGGGTTATTTGGCATAACACAGTAGAATTTCATCCTATAATGCATGCCCTAGGATTTAATAAACTCTGTGTAGTACTCGGCCATGGTCCCCACTCGGCAATGCATCATGCATATTAAGGATGACACACTGCCGAGGGAGAGACGAGTAACACAGATATTGAATCAGTGTTGTCTTTCTTTCTTCTTTTTCTAAAGTGCATGATTGTGCAGAACAGAGTGCAGCAATGCCAAGCTGTGCAGACATGTAGACAACTGACACCTGCCAGACATCTAAAAATAAAATTGGATGTAATTAATAAGCATAATTACATTTTGTGTTTTTTTTCTTCTATTTAGCATTTGCGCAGCATGGCGTGGAGTGCAGCTAAGCTGAGCTTAGCTCATACATACATGCCAGGCACCTGCTAGACATCTAAAAATAGAAACCAGATGTAATTAAGTACTTATTGGCATGTTTAAGTATATTTGCAAGGCGTGCTACATTGCTCAGCACTGCTCACAGGTAGCTCAGTTGTATATGGGAAGGTATACCAGATTTCTTAATATCTACATAGCTAAATGGGTAGAGTTATGGCTGTATGTGTAGTAGGTCAAGGGTTCGAATGCATGGAAGTCAGAACTTGTCTGCATGTTTGTTGAACACATTATGAACAAAAGTTTAAAATATCGCTCACCTGAGCTCTGTGCAACCATGCTGAAACCTGCTAAGCACTGCATAAACATGGTAATGGCTGCCAATGTTTGTACAGTACTCAGCTTCACTAAAATCACAATTGTGCATGTTTGCGTGCTTGGCTGGTTTGTGCACTGCTAAGCAACATAGCGCTTTTCTGAATGTTGCTAAATGATGTGTAAGGGTGGGAAAACAGCCTATATAAAGCGCACTAGGTGGGAATTCTGCAGATTCCAATGGAGTTTAATCATCTGTCGATATGGCTGGTGGTGTTGGAAAAAGTGTGTACTTTCGGGAGCAGCTGAGTGGCATTCAGGAGTCCAGCGTAATGGTTGGGCTCCTTGTCAAAAACCATGATGACAGGCTGCTGCAGGGCAGTCTCCAGGGTTTGGAGTGCAAGGAGGAGGCCTGGGACTGGTGACCAGAGAACTCACTGTGCGAGGGGCACAGGTGAGCACTGTCTTCACCACCATGACCATGTGAAAAGACGTAAGAAGGAACCTTGGATACCTGGGTCCAAGAAGCGAGGGCAAGGAATGCCCCACATGTATGTTAGTACTTTTTCCTCTGTTTTATCAATATGTAATCTGAAGTACACTTGTGTACACTTACCATAAATGTAGATGTTCGAGTGTATTCACTGTTGCAGTGATTACATTTGGGTTATCTGCTTGCAGGTAATCCCTCAGTCGGCCTGATGTTGGGTCCTGCATCGGTTGCTGCCCCTTCTTCCATGACGTCAGGTCGTCAGGGGTATAAAACATGCAGCCGACACCATTACATCAGTTTTTCATGCCCCAGATGTCAGGTTCCCCCCTTAACGGGAAGCAATTAAATATAAAAGCACAAAAATATACCTCCAGCAAAAAGGCAAATACACCAAAAAGGCTTTTATAGTAAAGGAAATTGGAGGTATAGCCAAAAGAAGTTAGGGGGCTGGAGGGAGGGTAAAGTACAGTTTTGTACCTACCATAAATGTAGATGTTCGAAGATCCACATTGCTGCAGTCCTTACACTTGGGTAGTCCGCTGTCCTCGGTCAGCCCGAATATCAAAGTATAAGGCTGACGTCGGTCAAGGCGCATTTGACTGACATCAGGACGTCAGGGTACAAATGCGCATGACCGACGTCATATCCTCAGTCTTTTCTTGCCCCAGATGTCAGAAGACCCTAAAAATAAAGGTCAAAACCAAAAGACAGCAAACAAACAACCAACCATCCTAGCACTAAAAATATGTACAATATATACAATATACATCATATTGACAACCCAACCCACACAACCGCCTCTAACTACAGAGGGAAGGAGGGGGGTAAATTGGACTGCAGCAATGTGGATCTTGAACATCTACATTTATGGTAGGTACAAAACTGTACTATGTTCTTCATCTCACATTGCTGCAGTCCTTACACTTGGGTAGAATCCCAAAGCAGAGGTAAGGGAGGATGGCCAAACTATAAGGAAGCAGGAGCTGCCAAAATGCCCTGCAAAACAGCAGTGGCAAAACCAGCCCTGGATTTAGAGTAAAGTGGTAGGTGATAATGCCTAGAGAAAGTATGCACTGAACTCCAAGTAGCTGCCTCCAAAATATCCTTGGTTGCCACCCCTCAAAAAGCTGTCAAGTGGCAGTAGCCCTAGTGGAATGAGGCCTAATCCCAGCTGGAATCTCCTTGCCATGATGGGAATAACAGAAAGCAATGCAAAACCCAATCCACTTAGAAATAGTTTGTTTTGACACAGGCTTGCCCTGAGAACTCAAAGCAAAAGAAACAAATAACTGCTGAGACTGCCTGAACCCTTTAGTTCTGTCCAAATAATATCGCAACTGCCTGTGTACATCTAAAGTGTGCAAAATCTTTTCCCTTTATTTTGGGGATTTGCATAAAAAGTAGGCAAATGAATAGTTTGGTTTAAAGCCACACTAGAAACCACTTTAGGCATAAAGGAAGGATTAATGCGTAAAGATACCCTATCCTTATGGAAAATTAAGAAAGGCTCAACCGCCATAAGGGCCTGCAACTCAGAAACCCTTCTTGCAGAGGTAATAGCCAACAAAAAGCAGTCTTCCATGATAAAAACTTTAATTCAGTAGTAGCTGCAGGCTCAAAAGGTTGTAGAGTGAGTTTCTCCAACACAAAATTGAGATCCCAAGCAGGAGTAGGAGCTCTTCGTGGGGGTCTTATATTCTTTGCCCCTCTAAGAAATTGCTTGAACAAAGGATGAGAAAACAATGGTGGGTCACAATCATAGTGAGCCGAAATTGCTGCAGCATGAACCTTAATAGAAGAGAAGGACAAACCTTTGTCCAGTAACTCAGTAAGATATTGAAGAGCCACACTGAAATTAGGCTCAGAAACATCAAAATCCTTTGCTGCACTCCAAAATAAAAATCTCTTCCATTTATCTGCGTACACTTTCCTTGTACTAGGCCTTCTAGCTTCCAAAATAACATTCAAAACTTGCTGTGGAAGTGGAGGCCACTATGGTTCAAAACAGAATATGCCAGGCTGTTAGGTGCAGAGAGTGAAGCTTGACATTGAGCAAATGACTGTCCTCCTGAGACAACAGGTGTGGAATCGAAGGCAAAGGCCATGGAGGCTTCCGTCCCAGGCTTCTCAGTAATGGGTACCAATGCTGTCGAGGCCAATCTGGAGCTATCAAAATCATCCTTGGCTTGTCTTGTCTGGCCTTCAGTAGTACCTTTGGGAGGAGAGGCAGAGGCGGAAAGGCATACACATGAAGATTGCTCCAATTGAAAGAAAGAGCATCCACTTTCCAAGCTGTGGGATGAAACCTTTTGTGCAAAACTTTGGCAGCTGGTGGTTTAGTGGAGAAGCGAACAGATCTATGTCTGGAGTTCCCCATGACACTGTCAATTTCTGAAATACATGAGGATCCAATTTCCACTCGTGGGGATCCATAATTTGTCTGCTCAACACATCTGCTAAGGAGTTCTGTGCTCGGCAGAAACCTTGCCTGAAGATTTAGCTGTAAACTGAGAGCAGTCTCCCACAAAATCATTGCTTGCCTGCATAGAGGATAAGAATGTGTTCCGCCTTGCTTGTTGATGTACCACATGACAGTTGTGTTGTCTGTTAGAATCAACACCTGCCCTGGAAGAAGTAAATCCTTGAAAGCTATTAATGCAAACTGGACTGCTAACATCTCTTTCAAGTTGATATGTAGATGTTGTAGTCTGGCAGGCCACTTGTCTTGTATCCACTTTCCATTCAGATGAGCTCCCAAGCTTTGTCTGAGGCATCTGTCGTTAGAATCTGACTCGCCACTGGCCGGGTCACAGAGAGTCCCTTGTTTAGGTGACATTCCTGAGCCCACCACAACAATTCCTTTTGAATGCAAGGTATTATTTGAATGACAGTGTCCAAATCCTGGCAGTGCTGTGTCCATACATTTTGAGATACCATTGTAGCTTCCTCATATGCAGTTTGGCATTGGGAAGCACCAGAATACAAGATGCCATGAACCCCAAGGCTTGAAGGACTGTCCTTGCAGTCAGCCTGGACTGATGAGACAACTGATGAAAGTAAAGGGAAAGATTCTTTTGTTTGTCCGGGGTCAAAAAGGCCATCTGGGATGCTGTATTCAGTCTCACACCCAGAAAGCACATGTCCTGAGAGGGTACTAGACTGGACTTTATTTCGTTCACAGAATACCCCAGGCATCTTAGCACTGCTATCACATAATCCAAATGATGAAGAAGCTTGTCCCTTCCTTGAGCCAGAATCAGGCAATCGTCCAAATAAGGATAGATCTGTATTCCTTTTAACCTGAGGAAAGCTATCACTGGAGCCAGAACTTTCGTGAACACTCTGGGCGCAGTAGATAAGCCAAAGGGCAATGCAGAGAACTGATAATGAGAAGTCCCAGCTCGAAAACGCAGATACTTCCTGCAACTCAGTCTGATAGGAACATGAAGATAAGCCTCCTTGAGATCCAAAGTTACCATCCAATGATCTTTGCCCAGCAGAGGTAAAAGCTGCTGTAACGTCAACATTTTGAACTTGGGAATGTCCAGATAAGTGTTGAGGATAGATAAGTCCAAAATTGGTCTCCACGTGTTCCCTTTCTTTGGTACTAGGAACAGGCGAGAATAAAATCCTAGGCCCACTTCTGGCATAGGGACCGGCTGTATGGCCCCTATTTGGAGTAACACAGAAATTTGCTTGTGAGCCTCTATTCTTTGTTGAGGAGGAACGTCTGGCATGCCTTTGAAAGGAGGCAAGGTATGGAAATAAAACCTGTAACCGTGGTGTATGATATCCAATACCCATCTGTCTTGGGTAATTAAACTCCAATTTTCTTTGAAAAGTGCCAACCTTCCTCCCAAAGGTGCTGCCAGGCAGAAGGCTCTGGCAGCTGAAAAGGTAGGTCATTGGGTCTGTTTACGAAAGGACTGACCCCTGCCCTCACCGAAGACTGTGCAGGAGAACTCCCTGTTCTAGGCCTGAAAGAGCCCTGAGCTCTGCCCCTACCACGTCTAGATCTACCCCTAGACTGGGAATCATAAGAAGGATACGTCCACCTTAGTAGGCCAATTTCTACTAAACTTTGGAGGCTGAACCTGCAAAAAAATCTTTAACAGTCTGCATAGACTTAGCCTTGTCTTCCATTTTCTTTAAAACTGCCTCAACAGGAGAACCAAACAACACATCAGATTGTAAAGGAGCATCTAAAATCCTTGTTTTAACATGGTCAGATAAATTCTGCTCCCTCAGCCAGGCGTGCCTGCGAAGAACTGACCCAGTGGCAGCCACCCTAGACGAGGCCTGTACAGCATCAAAACCACATTGCAAAGAATGCTTACCCACCTGTTCAGAAACATGTACTAAATCTTGTAACTCTTTACAATCAATACCTTCTGCCAGAGCATCAACCTTAGACTTCAATTGTGAAAGGAGATAGTTTTGGTATTTCAACATGTGAAACTGGCAATTCAAAGCCCTCATAGCTAGAGTGGAAGAAGTATAAACTTTCTTTCCCCATCTATCCAAGGCCCTGGCCTCTTTATCTGTAGGAACCGGATTCTTGACAACAGAAGCCTTAACACCTTTAGGCCCCTGACTAACAGTTTCTGGGTCTGCCCTAGGACTCTTAAAAAGATACTTATGAGCTTCAGGCACCCTGTAATACCTATCCGGTTTAACAGGAGCAGGAGGCAAAGAATCAGGATTAAGAGAAGCCTCTGTAAAACATCTTCCACCACATCCAAAACAGGAGGTATAGCCAAAGGCCTATGCTGGGGTAAAAACAAAATTTCCCTAAGCCTTTTCCTGGAATCAGAGAAGTCCTGACCTTCCCACTTAAAATGCTCCCTCATGGAATGAAGAGTTTCTGAAAAAGAAAAATCCTCAGGAGGAGAAGCAGAAGGAGTAGAATCATCCACATCAGAGTCAGAATAAGGAGAATACTCCTGCAAGTCTTCAGCCGAAGACTCTGAAACATCTGAAGCCTGCTCAAAACTCCCTAGCTCAGGCTCCACCCTAGGTCTCTTATCAGGAGGGGCAAAGAACCCTAATCAAAGTAATCAAATCTTCTGCCATTTTAAGCATATGCTTCTTGGGCACAGTTCCTGAAGAACTAGGGGTGACACCAACTGAAGCTAAACCTGGCCTGCCTCTGGGAGAAGCCTTGGAAACAGAAGGAGAGGGCCTAACCACCCTAGGAAGGGAGGGAGTATAGTAACCTGAGAAGCCCCATCAGCCTGACCTGCCTCCTGAGAGGCCACATCCTGCAATAACAAAGTCTCTCCCTGGGATCCCAAAGAAACCTCGGTGGAACCACCGGCTCCACCGACACCTCTAAAGAACCGGCGTCCGCACGGACGGTTCTTCTAACCTAGGCTTAACTGCTTTGTCCTTGCGCTTCTTGAAGAAGCGGGCGTCGGAGCATCCGGCGGCATTTTATAATTGCACCGCTTCCGAAGACTAACCTGGCACAATCTAACCTTCTCTTTATAGTGCGCTTATTGAATCTAGCACAAGAGCGACACCCAACAACGTCGTGCTCAGGCCCTAAACAAGGAATACACAAAGTATGATAGTCTCTATGCGGTATCTGTTTCCCACAAGAAATACAATTATTCACTTTTTCTGACATCCGGTAAACCACTGAGGCAAGAAAAAACTAAAATATTCCCCAACGGGGTACTTAGCCAACTTTGACTCGGTCTGAAACTCCGAAATCGAAAAATTTCAGAACGCCAACCAATGCTGCTTCTGCATCGGACCATACGGCAAAAAAGACTGAGGATATGACGTCGGTCATGCGCATTTGTACCCTGACGTCCTGATGTCAGTCAAATGCGCCTTGACCGACGTCAGCCTTATACTTTGATATTCGGGCCGACCGAGGACAGCGGACTACCCAAGTGTAAGGACTGCAGCAATGTGAGATGAAGAACATCCAGGACTGCTACAGTGAATACACTCGAACATCTACATTTATGGTAAGTGTACACAACTGTACTATGTTCTTCGTGTTTCACTGCTGCAGTCATTGCATTTGGGTAGATTCCCAAACCCTTGTTGGAAGGAGGAATTTAGATAGCATTAGGGCCAGCTATAACGCCCTGCAAGACTGCAGTGGCAAAGCCAGCTCTGGATTTAGAGAAAATTGGCAAATGATAATGCTTGGTGAAAGTATGTACAGAACTCCAGGTAGCAGCTTCTAGGATGTCCCTGGTAGGGATGCCTCTGAGAAAGGCTCTAGAGGTAGAGGTAGATGCAGCCCTGGTGGAGTGAGGTCTGATCCCCTGGGGGATACATTTTCCATGGTGCTTATAACAAAAATGAATGCAATGGCTTATCCATTTAGAAATGGTTTGCTTTGAAATAGCCCTCCCCTCTGCCCCTGCAGCAAATGCCACCAGCAGTTGTTCAGATTTCCTTTGAGGTTTAGTCCTGTCCAAGTAGAATCTAAGTTGTCTGTGCACATCTAAGGAATGCAGTATCCGTTCCCCTTTATTCTGCAGATTGGGAAAAAAGGTTGGCAAATGAATGGACTGATTAAGAGCCACACTGGATACCACCTTGGGCATGAAGGATGGATTGGTTCTGAGGGACACCCTGTCTGCATGAAAGATGATGAAAGGATCCACTGCCATAAGGGCCTGTAATTCAGATACCCTTCAGGCTGAAGTGATTGCTAAAAGGAAAGCTGTTTTCCAAGAAAGAAATTTTAAGTCTGCAATAGCAGCTGGCTCGAAAGGAGGTAGAGTGAGTTTCTCCAAGACAAAGTTAAGGTCCCAGGCTGGGGTTGGAGCTCTCCTGGGTGGTCTCATATTTTTGGCCCTCTGAGGAACGGCTTGAGCAGTGGATGAGAGAAGAGGGGCGGTTCTGTGTTATAATGAGCTGAAATGGCTGAGGTGTGGATTTTAATGGAGGAAAAAGACAGGCCCTTGAGAAGCATCTCAGTTAAGTATTGTACAATCTGAGGTAAACTGGGCGCTGCTGTGCTCATCCCTTGAGATTGGTTCCAGGCACGGAATCTTTTCCATTTTTCAGCATAAGATTTTCTAGTACTAGGCCTCTTTGCCTCTAAAATGATATCCATCACAGGTTTGCTGAGGGATGGTAAAGGAGAGATTAAGTAATTAGCCACACTGCAAGATTTAGTGTTAGAAGCTGAGGGTGTAGAATCTGGTTCTCCTGCTGAGAAAGCAGGGAAGGAGTCTGAGGCAGGTGCCATGGAGATAACCGTAACACACTGTGCAGGAGGAGGTACCAGTGTTGGCGTGGCCAGTCTGGAGCTATCAAAATCATCCTTGGTTTGTCCTGTTTGATTTTTAGTAGTACTTTGGACAGCAGAGGCAGAGGGGGGAAGGCATAGACTGATAGGTTTTTCCAGCTGAAGGACAGAGCATCCACTTTCCAGGCTTGTTTGTGGGGAGTCCTTGTGCAAAATTTGTCCAATTGGTAATTCTGAGGAGAGGCAAACAGGTCTGTATCTGGGCTCCCCCATTTGTCAACATGTTGACAATCCTTGGTTCCAGTTTCCACTCGTGTGGGTCCATGAGGTTTCTGCTTAGTCAGTCTGCCAGTGTATTTAATTTTCCTGGCAGGAATTGAGCTTGTAGGTGCACTTGGTAGCTCAAGGCTGTGTTCCACAATACCACGGCTAGTCTGCAGAGGGGGTAAGAATGTGTACCCCCCTGCTTGTTTATGTACCACATAACAGTGGTATTGACCGTCTTTACAATTAGTTGTCCTGGAAGAATGTGGTCCTTGAAGGCTGTCAGAGCATTCTGTACAGCTAACATTTCTTTTTGATTAATATGCAGGTGCATTTGACTTGGGTTCCATTAGCCCTGAATGCACTTCCCTGCCAGTTGAGCCCCCCCATGCACAGTCTGATGCATCTGTTGTTAGGGTTTGGACAGCAGGGGGTGGTGTGAAAGGTAGTCCCCTTGTTTTGGTGGCAGGCCTCTGCCCACCAAAGGAACTCTAGGCGTAGGCAAGGTATGATAGTTTCCAGGTCTTGAGAATGTTGACACCAAAGGCTTTTTAGATACCACTGTAGTTTCTTCGTATGTAGTCTTGCATATGGAATTAGAAGAATGCAGGAGGCCATGAACCCCAAGGCTTGCAGTATTTGTCTTGCAGATAGCAGGGTTTTTGTGGCCACTTGTTTGAAGTGGTTTGTCGAATGAATTTGTTTCTCTGGCATGAGGTAAGCCATCTGGGAAGTTGTATTCAAGCTTGCTCCCAGGAATATAATTTTTTGACAGGGTAGCAGGTGTGATTTCTTTTCGTTTATGGCATACCCCAGACAAGTTAGAACCCTTTGTACAAAGGCCAGATGATTCAAAAGTATGTCCAGGATTTCTGCCTGAATTAGACAATTGTCCAGGTATGGGTATATTTGAATATTTCTTTGCCTGCAAAATACAATACCTGGAGCTAATCACTTTGTGAATACCCTGGGTGCAGTAGATAAGCCAAAGGGCAGTGCAGAGAACTGATGGTGGGTGTAGCCTGCTTTGAAGTGTAGGTATCTTCTGCAAGATTCCCTGATTGGGATGTGCAGGTATGCTTCTTTTAAATCTAGTGGCCAACCAGGCATCTTTGCCTAGCATAGGAAGTAATTGGTGATGAGTCAGCATCTTGAATTTTGGAATCTCCAAAAAGGTGTTTAGAGTAGACAGGTCCATGATAGGACGCCATTAATTATCTGTTCTGGGTACCAGGAAAAGTCTCGAGTAGAAACCTTGTCCCTTTTCCTCCTCTGGAACCAGATGAATAGCCCCCCATGCTTAAGAGAGAAAGTACTTGTTTTTGGGCCTCTGCCCACTGATTTAGGGGTAGGTCCGGCCACCCGCTTTGTGTTGGCAACGCGTGGAAGTGAAATCTGTATCCCTGGGACACTATATTTAAAACCCATTTGTCCTGGGTAATGAGTTCCCAATTCTTTGCATGAAGAGTAATCTTTCCCCCCGAGGGGGCAGTCAGTTGATAAGTGCTTGGAAATTTTAAAAGAAAGTCATTGAGACAGTTTACCATAGGGGGGAGTCTTATTATTCCTAGATTTGGAAGTGGAGGCCCCCCACTGCTTAGTTCTGTGTGTCCCCTGGGACTGAAACCTGGGGTTTTTGCTGTGTTTGGGTTTGGCTTGAGAAGACCTGGAAGGAGCTGGAAAGGACAAATTCTTAGAGGGCCAGTGCCTACTAAATCTAGGAGGCTGAACTTGTAAAAAATCTTTAACAGTTTGCATATATTTAGCTTTATCTTCCATCGTTTTAAGAACTTCCTCAGCCTTGTTGCTAAACAGGCTGTCCTGATTTAAAGAAGCATCCAACAATTTAGCTTTAACATGATCAGGCAAAGATTGCTCCTTGAGCCAAGCATGCTTTCTGAGCACAAACCCAGGAACAGCAGCCCTGCAAGAGACCTCTAATGAATCAAAACTGCATTGCAAATTATGTTTTCCAACTTGTTCAGCAGAATGCATTAAATCCTGTAATTCTTTATTTTCCACACAGTCAGGAATCAACATCATTTTCTGTTTAAGCAGTCCAATAACATGTTGCTGATACTTTAACATATGAAACTGGCAGTTTAAAGCCCTAATGGCCAAGGTTGCTGAAGAGTAAACCTTTTTACCCCATTTATCCAGCACACTGGAGTCTCTATCAGAAGGGTTAGGGTTTTTAGCAGTAGAAGCCTTAATGCCCTTGGGCCGCTCTGAAATAGTCTCTGGATCTGCAATAGGATTTCTAAAAAGGATCTTGTGGGACTCAGGGATCCTGTAGTATCGGTCAGGTTTTCTGGGAGCAGAAGGCAGGGAATCAGGGGTCAAACTAGATTCCAAAAAAGCATCATCAACAGGAGGAATAGATAAAGGCCTATGCTGATGTAGGAGAAGGAAATCACTAAGCCTCTTTTTTGACTCTGAAAAATCCTGGCTTCCCCAGTGGAAATGCTCCCTTAGAGTATGTAAGCTTTCCCAAAAAGAAAAATCCTCAGGAGGGGAGGCAGAGGGAATGGAGTCTTCTGCATCAGAATCTTCGTAAGTAGATAAGGGCAAATAAAGATCAACAGAAAAAACAGAATCCTGATCAGAAGATTCATAATCAACTTCAGTCCTAGCCCTCTTGGGGGGCTGGGGATGGGGGGGGTGTGGCTACCCCTGATTAGAGTTATTAGATCTTCGGCCATTCTGGCATAGAGGCCTGAGCATGTGGCCTGGGCGTCGTTTTTTTAGGCATAGATCGAGATTTAGACCTAAGTAAAGAAGGAGGCGTCAGTTTAATACACAAGTCCGTAGGCCTGAATACATCCTCAGAAGCCGGTGTCTGCACAGCGGCTCCGGACCCATCCAAGGTAGAAACATCCGCGGATTCCATAGTTGAGGCATCTTGTGGCATACCGGACTCTGAATGGGTCTCAGTAGAGGCCTGCGAATCAGAAGTAGCGGGTATCAGGGGCTTGAAAAGCACCTTACTGGGTACTGGCGAACTGGCGACTGGCTTAGGAAAAGCGTCGTCAACAGTTTTGGACCTCGGCGGCCTGTCTCTGTCTTTATCTTTGCATTTTTTCGGAATCCCAGTAGTCGGATGGTTAATCGACAACATTTCTGGATAATTAAATCAAGAATGGAAATATTTGGAGGTGAAAATATACCAATGACAGTGCGCTGATTAAATAAAGCACAAAACCGAAAGTAAGGTATGTCATGGTCAGGGCCTAGGCAAAGAATACAGTACAAATGAAAATCTTTATGAGGTATTTGCTTTCCAAAAGGAATGCAATTATTAACTTTTACTGACATCGGTAAGGAGCAAGAAAACGTTTCCCCAACGGGGTACTTAGCTTTAGTTGAAGACTTCGGTTCTGAAACTCGAAAACAAAAATTTCAGGAGTCGGCCGAACAGCACTTGCGAACTGCTTCTGCTTCGGGCACCGAACAGCAAGAAAGACTGATGTAATGGTGTTGGCTGCATGCTTTATACCACTGACGACCTGACGTCATGGAAGAAGGGACAGCAACCGACACAGGACCCAAGACTTTGTTAATCAGGCCAACTGAGGGGTACCTGCAAGCAGATAACCAAATGTAATGACTGCAACAGTGAAACATGAAGAACATCTGGTATGCATAATGGTGTGCTTCTCTCCAAAAAGCTACAGCTGAGAGGGCTTGAAATGTCGTCTCATGTCGGGTGCCTGGTCAGGTTGCTATGCGAGTGTGGTGAGTATGGATGTATTATGCCAACTGTAGTGCAATAAGCAAGAAAGAGTAAAGTATTAACTTTATAAGTATATACAATAAAGTATGTAGTAAAGTTGGAATTAGAGCTGTGATGCAATAAATGAATAATAACTGCAGTTCATTAAAAACAAGAAACAAAACCAATAACAGCAAGGGAAATGGTTAACATCAGAATTGTCTTGTCATAACCACTGCAGTAGAGCTGTATGCATAGAGTCTGTAAGGTAAGGTTGTTGCAGTCAAGTATAACATTGTAATAGCTGTAGAATCCAAATCTAATGGGTGGAAGCTGTATTGCTTAACTCATGGTACTGTTCAAGGCTGTCTCTAGGCCAGTACCCATCACATAATGCTCTGTCTTCCACAGACTTTAGGTAATAAAAGTGTATGGGCAAGATAGCCCACTCCACGGCCAGATATTGCATAGGCTTCACATATATTTCAAACCAATAACAAAACTATGTGTTCACCAGTATTCTTGAAAGTGGAATAAAGCTGTAGTAATATATGCAGTATGGTTGTATACCATGCATGTGTGTTCTATTGTCACTACAGTCTAGTATAAAACTGTAACAGTACTAGAATACTACAGGAAAATCCTGCAACTTATTCTGAACTATTCATAGTATGTTTTCAGGTGATCTCCAGGAAAGTATCAGTCACACTGTAGTCAGCAGTGCCTCAGTAGCTCAGTCTGTTAAATACCTTGTACACTGTACATTTTGCCACACACAGTCCTGGGTTTGAATCCAGTGCTATGTAGCAGTACATTTTCAGTATCAGTCATGTAATGCTCACAATTTCTCTCTCCCCAAGAAAACAAAAATGTTATGGGTAAGTTATCTCATTTATGTGCAGATATTGTGTTTAGACCTCACAGAATGTTACACTCAATAGCAAGAATGTGTTCATCAGCATTGCTGATTCAGAAATAAAACTGTGTAATCCCAGTATGTTTGTATCTCTTGCATGTCTCTACTATGCTGCTTCAGTCAATTATTAAATTATTTGCAGCTGTCCCCTGCAGTCACAGCTAGTAGGTTCATAGGTAAGTACTAGGCTATCTGCCCATGGGCATTTATAAGCCTAGCCACAGAGTGATGGCTTTCGCCTCCCCATTAGATTAGTAACCTGGGCCTCTGTCAACAGGGCTCCTGAAGTGATCCCAGGGTAGAACTTACGATTACCCATCCACTCATCAAGATTTCTCTTGAAAAGGGTCAGAGAGGAGCTCTGTCGAATATGGATTGGGATTCTATTCCAGAGTGAGAGGAGTCGCTGGGACAGGAATCTATCTCTCCAGCATGTCCTGTTTATTGTTGTACACAGGTTCAAGTCGCTAGAACAAGTGATTCTGAGGGATCTTGTTTTTTTGAGGTGAAGCATGTCCATTAGTTCAGGGTTTGACATGGCCCTATAGGTCAGACATAGGTCACCTCTGAGAAGATGGTAAGCGATTGAGAAGAGCTGGAGATTTTTTAGTCGTGCTTCATAGGGTAATTGTTTAAGGCCCTTAATCCTCTTAGTGAGGTACTTCTGTGGTCTTTCTAGTTGTTGCAGGTGTCTAGTGAGGTACATCCCAAATGGGGCATTGTACTCTATTATGGGCCTAATGAGTGAGGAAAAGGGGCACAATCACATCATTGGATCTGGATGAGAAACCCTTTGTGATCAGGTGTGCCACATAGAAGGATTTCCTGACCGTTTTGGCTATGTGGTTATCAAAGGAGAGCATGCTATCTACTTGGGTACCCAGGTCCCTAATTACTTTTTCTGTACTTAGTGGATTCCCATCTATGTGGTAGTTTGTAGGTACTTTGTTTTTCCCAAATGGGATTACTATGCATTTTTTGGCATTTAGTTTGAGGCCGTGACTTTGACACCAGGTGTTTGCCTCTGTGAGACCCTTTTGCAGGATGTCTGTGTCAGCTGGAGAGTCAATTATTGCATCCAATTTACAGTCATCTGCAAATTTGGTTAGCCACAGTCCCTCTGCCTTTGCCTGTACTTCGGAGAAATATATACCGAACAGGAGGGGTCCCAGGACTGAGCCCTGTGGGACTCCGCTTGTGACTGGTTTAGAGTCAGACATAGCGCTTGCCACTCTTACCATGTGGGTTCTGTCTGAGAGGCAATTGGCAACCCATCTCATGACATAGGGGTTAATATTTAAGCTGGTGAGTTTGTCTATGATTCCTGAGTGTGGGATGGTGTCAAACGCCTTAGCAAGGTCCAGATATGCTGTGTAGACCACCTTCCCTTCATCTATGGCCTTGGTGACTGTTTCGAAGAAGTCGACCAAGTTCAGGAGGCAAGATCTGTCTTTAACAAAGCCGAACTGGGTGGGGTCCAGTGTCTGGAGGTTCCCAATGTCCCTGTTAATGAGCTCCATGATAATGCATTCCATGGCTTTGCAGACCAAGCTAGTCAAGCTTATAAGGCGATAGTTCCCAGGGTCAGTTGTGGCACAACCTTTGTGGAGTGGTACGACTGTTGCTGTATGCCATTCTTTGGGTACATAGCCTGTAGAGAGGCTGAGTTTGAATAGTGATTTGAGATGGGGGGTTAGTTCATTTTGAAGCTCGTGTAAGACGCAACCTGGGATAGCATGGTTCTACTCCCTTGCCTGCCAACTAAGCTATGGTGGCTGTCTAGTTTAATTACTGTACACAAACATGCCTCAAAAGTGTAAAGATTTCTCGTAATGTAATTAAATTTAATTAAAAGTAATGTAATTAAACCATCTCTCATCGGTTTACCAGATAAATTACCTGAAATGCAATGTATTACCAAATCCGTTTACAGAACACCCTGGTAGTTATACAAGTCCACATTTTATGAAACCATTCTGAGTCATGTTGTACCTGCATTTGTTAGTGCTTGGCCCTTACTGTCCCATACTATCAGCTTGAAAGGTATGTACTTGCTACAACAGCTATAGAAGAACTGTAGTCACTGTAATCACAACTGTCAGTACATGCCTGTAGAAGTATGAATGACCAGTGTTGTCAGGGATATTATCTACAATGACACTAATAGAATGTCTCTCTCTCTCTCTCTCCACCCTTTATCTTAATTTATTCATTATTGTAATGTATTATTATAATTTAATATTAACATATTTTGTTTAACTATATTTTGGAAAATGTGGCTGATTACTGTTATGTTTTATTATAATTTAATATTAACATATTTTTTTTAAACTAACTGTTTTGTTGGCCTTACGGTTTACTTCACACTGGCATGCTGTCCACACTGACTGTTATGTTACATTATGTTGTGTTGTACATACTATACAATAATATGTATTTGGATTAATAAATATGATGTTCCATTCTGTTAATACTAACAGTGGTTTGGCTGTTACTAACCATAACTTACTGCTTTACATCATGTACCACAGCATGTCAAGGTAGTCCAGTTCTGGCTGATCTCCTACCTTGCCTCAACTGGCCATGACATCGGGTCCCAGCACGTCTTGGACCCAGACCGATGATGCTCCCTCTGCTGCCCCTGCATTACCTGCAATGTTGGGAAGTACCATCCCAGGGGACAGGGACCAGTCACCTTCTGGAAGTGGCGGCAGAGGAAGGGTGGTCACCCGTGATGAGCTACCGGTCCTGGTGCACAGGATAGTCCACTGTGGCTATGACCAACCCTTGTGCCAGACTTGAGGGCAATGCTGGCTGACCTGGTGGGGCAGCATCGCCCTGGTGCCCAGCCTCCAGCACAGCCACTCTCAGGGCAGTGAAGGAGCAGTGCTGATGGTCCCATGGGTGGGGATGTGAGTCACGTTCCTGCCGTCTGGTGGCACATGGGACTCAGATTCCACAACACCTCCCTGTCAAAGGTGTTCACTCCCCTCATGTGTCACACACCGCCCCTGTCTGCTGTCTTGTCTATCTTGTCTATTTGCAAATGTATCCTCACCTACCCAACTTACCTCCCCCTCCACACACACCCATGTCCCTTCATTAACATTCTACTCTCACTTTAAAAAAAAAAAAATGGGCACCTGTCCCAAAAAAAAATAACGTCCTATACATAGCTCTCTAATTCGCACACGTGTCCACTGCTGGACACACATAATTCAGTCCAATTGGCTTGACAACATAGTTATACTGTCCTCACCCCTCACTCTGGGGTTTGAGAATCCAAATTCATGTACAAACCTGTCAAAGTGCACATTTGTTGCTGTACAAGAAATGGATAGTTATGGTTCTTTCCTACACCCTTCCTGCACATCCCTCCTTGCCTTTCAATATGTTTTCTACCTGTTTGCCCCCATTTCACCACTTTCCTATCTCCCCTTTTTTCTTTTCTTTATAATTTTTAGCGCGTTGTGCAGCTTCGCTTAGCTCAGCTAAATAGCGCTATAATGAGTATATGTTTTTAACATTGTAAGTCACGTGTACAAAATAAACACCTCTGCCATGTTTCAGACCCAAGCCCATCACACCTGTAGCGCATTGCATTAACTCCTCATGCCACGCAACTCTTAATTTAAACAGGTGGTTTAAACAAAATATAGTAATTTCCAATTACAGTCTTTAGGCATGTTTCAGAAGAGAGGCATGCCACGTTGCACAGTGGAAACTGGAATAAACAGTAATGGAAAAGATGGGAGTGTACCATGGAGTCTGGTGCAACAGTACAGCACTAGACTGCAAACACATGACAATGGATGTAACTGAGGCCTGTGATTGGAGGTAAATGTGCCCTTTTATCAGTAACATGTAGAAAGTCACCTGCTAAGGCATTCATGGCAAAATACATGTTCAATTGGGATTCTGGTGCAGAAATATATCCATATAAAGCCATGCACATATTGATGGATGTAGAAAATATTTGTCACAGCCTATATTTGCACATATATCTTGCAAGTACACCTGTTGTAGCAGTGACTGAGTAGCTCAGTCTGTTAAATGACTTGCATACAGTACATTTTACCACACACAGTCTTGGGTTCAAATCCAGTGTTGTGCTGCATTTCAATTACATTATTGTGAAGACAGCAATTAATGGACCAGTAATACACTCTCTATCCACACAAAGCATTGCAAATTAAATAACCCCTATTCAGTGCATGACGTCACAGGCCTGAAGGTAGGGACACACTTCACATATCCATATAGCAGTACTATATGTCACCTAGTACTCTGTTATTGATACAGTTGCCTAACATACGTACCTTAAACACATGCCTTAATTGGAGTGTAGAGGGTACCCTCACCCTGGCACTGCCTCTACAACAAGGCTGACACAGCTTGTTGTCTTCCAATGTGTTCACACACTCTACCTAGGTCTATTACCAGCAGCAGCTGCAGCCTGAGGTACACACGTCTATGTAAAGGTTTCTGCTACAGACTTAACCTCTGTGACAATGTAGTCACCTCACCTCACCCCAGCAGTGTCCATCTCAACAGCTAAAAAGGGGCCCAGGTCTACATGAAGGCCTTAAACAGTGCACAGTGGTTGCATGTCATTGGCTAATGACAGTGCAATTCAGCTGCTTTGGCTGCAATTAGCATTTCAGAACCACAGATTAGTTTAGAGGTAATCACCTGCTGATGGAGAGCACGTTTAAAAGGCAGGCAGCTGGCTATGTGGAACCATTCTCTATAAGACTTTACTCCCACAGAGCACGCCTGTGTGATACTTTACCAGACACACAGTTCAACAGAAGAGGACTGCACTCTAGCAGGTATATAACTGATTTTTGTGTACAACAGGATACAGATGGGAGGATAGAGGTATGGGGAATATGGATTACAGCAGTAAGCCAGTCACAGACCTGTGGTAATGACATGTCAGTGATACCCAGCTAATTTACACCTACTGGGGATGTACAATACATTAGAATGGCATGGTCTTTTGTCAGTGTGGCACACTGGTGTTGTCAGACTGCCCTTATATAGTGCTTGTTATAGCACACTGCTATTTGTCTACCACTGCTTCTATGACATATTATTGTGTGGTTGGCCTTAGGGGACACACCACAGTGCATTGGAGTGTTGGGTGCATGATCATACAGCAGAAGATGTCACGGCAAACAGGGAAATACCTCAGTAATGGTACTATCTTGGTTGTATCCACACATGTAGTATATTGTCACACTGTGGGTTATGCCATGTGTGAGCAAGCAGTGGACAGTGCTGACCATTTTGCCCTTGCTGTATCTCTACATAGTGGACGTCCACATATCTGATCCTGTAATGTGTTCCCCTTGTGTTGTCTTTCAGGATGACTGTACCACAGACAACCACCCTCTCAGATGCAGACAATAAGATAATCTTATAAGGACTAAGGCAGCATCATGTCATCCTGATATCCAGGGGGAGACATAATAGGGAACAGCGGGCTGTATTGTGGTCAGACCTTGTCCGTGATATTAATGCCACGGCCCAGCAGAGCAGGACATATGAGCAGGTTCAACACCAGGCAACCAATATGATTAATGCTGTACATCGATGGGCAGTGGATATAGGCAGGGATGATGCTGTCATTGGTAGAGGGCCTACAGCGGTATAACTACTTTCAGCCACTGAGGAATTCCTGGCATACCTAGGCACACACCACAACGTACAAAGTACAGTTTTGTACCTACCATAAATGTAGATGTCCAATAGACATGCAACTGCAGTCATAACATGTGGGTTGTCCTGCCTCAGGCAGCCCGGATTCCAAAGTCTGGGTCCGCCGGCTGATGTCGCATTTCTCTCCGACGTCAGAGCGGCTGGAGTATATAAGCATCAGCCGACGCCATTTTCTTCAGTGTTTCTTGCCCCAAATGCCAGGTGCCCTCCAAGGAAGGCTGTAATCAAATTGGAAGACAAAAACAGGATTCCAAACAATTACATGAGCAATAAAACAAATACACCATAACAGATATCCCCAGCTAAGAGTGAGGGGGATAGGAGTGGACCCCAAGCATAGAGGGGTATGGAGGGAAGGAAAACCCGACTGCAGTTGCATGTCTATAGGACATCTACATTTATGGTAGGTACAAAACTGTACTAAGTCCTTCAAGAATGCAACTGCAGTCATAACATGTGGGTAGAATACCATAGCTTAGCTGGGGGAGGAGGTATGCTCTAGGAAAGAGATGGTGTGGCAATCAAACCCTGCAGGACTGCCGAAGCAAAGCCTGCTCTGGATCTGGAATATAGGGGGAGATTGTAGTGTTTTGAGAATGTATGCACGGAGCTCCATGTAGCAGCTTCTAGAATGTCCTTTGTAGGCACCCCTCTTAAAAATGCTGTAGAGGTGGCTGTAGCTCTGGTGGAATGTGGTCTGACATAGGCTGGAACAGTCTTTCCATGAAAAGAATAACAGAATCTGATGCAATGTCCAATCCATTTAGAAATAGTCTGTTTTGAAATTGCTTTTCCTTGGACTGCAGGCTACAAAAAGCTGTTCAGACTTCCTACTGGCATTGGTTCTGTCCAGGTAGTATCGAAGTTGTCTATGAATGTCCAAGGTATGCAAAAGCCTTTCCCCCTTATTCTCAGGATTGGGGAAGAAAGTAGGCAGATGAATGGCTTGATTTAGAGAAACCCTAGATACCACCTTTGGCATAAAGGTAGGGTTGGTCCTTAATGAAACCCTGTCTCTGTGGAAAATAATAAAGGGTGGTATTGCCATTAGGGCCTGTAGTTCCGAAACCCTTCTTGCTGAGGTAATTGCCAACAGGAAGGCTGTTTTCCATGAAAGAAATTGCAAGTCAACTGAAGTTGCTGGCTCAAAAGGAGGTAGAGTCAGTTTTTCTAAGACAAAATTGAGGTCCCAGGCTGGCACTGGGGCCTTTCTAATGTTCTTGATTCCCTGAGGAATTGTCTTAGTAAGGGGTGAGAAAAAACAGGAGGATCAGTGTTGTATCTAGCTGAAACAGCAGATGCATGTATCTTTATTGAAGAATATGAGAGGCCACTCTGTAACATATCTGCCAAATATTCCAAGATAAGTGGGATGTTCAGTAATGATGCATCATGCCCTTTGCTGGTATTCCAATTGCTGAATCTTTTCCACTTTGCTAAGTAGACCTTTCTGGTGGGCGGTCTTGAGCCTCTGTTAGTATCCGCTGAACTTCCTTGGAGAGAGATAAGTTGAAGTTATTTATGGGATCTCCCAGGCTGTTAGCTGCAGAGTCTGAAGGTTTGGATGCAGTGTTTCGAAATTGTGTTGAGTCAAAAGTAGAGGCCACTGAGGAAGGGCCCACCTCCTGGTGTGGCATATGCTCCGTAGTAGTGGGTACCAGTGTTGTCTTGGCCAATCCAGAGCTATTATGATTCCCTTGGGCTTCTCTGCTTTGATCTTTAGTAATACTGAAGTCATCAGTGGCAGAGGTGGGAATGCATAGATTGCTAGGGAGTTCCAGTTGAATGAAAGAGCATCTATTTTCCAAGCCTTTGGATGGTATGTCCTTGTGCAAAATTTTGGTAGGAGATGATTGAGGTGAGAGGCAAATAGGTCCACTTCTGGCTTGCCCCATGTCGAAGTGAGTTGTCTGAAAGCCTTCGGATGTAACCTCCACTGGTGTGGATCTGTGAAATTCCTGCTTAGGCTGTCTGCAAAATTCCTGCTTAGGCTGTCTGCCAACATATTGTCTTTTCCTGGAACAAACTGTGATTGTAACTGGATGTTTAGACTCAGTGATTTCTCCCAAAGCTGCATTGTCAGTCTGCAAAGGGGGTAAGAGTGGGTGCCCCCCTGCTTGTTTATGTACCACATCACAGTGGTGTTGTCTGTCCGTATCATTAAGTGACCTTGCTGGAGTTGGTTTTGAAAAGCCTCGATAGCATGCATTACTGCCAGCATTTCCTTTTGGTTTATATGCAGATGTGTTTCCTTTGGAGACCATTGTCCTTGTATACACCTGCCTTCCATGTGCCCCATCCGAGGACTGAGGCGTCTGTAGTCATGGTCTGTGTTATTTGTGGTTTTTTGAATGACATACCTGTGTTTTCCTGGCTCACCGAGGCCCACCATAGGAATTCCTTTTGTAAGCATGGAATGATTGGTATTATTGTCTCCAAGTTGTTGCTGTGCTGAGACCAAACGCTTTTTAGGTACCATTGAAGCTTTCTCATGTGTAGTTTTGCTAATGGAACCAGTAGAATGCAGGATGCCATGTAACCCAGGGCCTGTAGGAATCTCCTTGCAGTCATCTGGGTGAGTTTTGCTAAACCTATGAAGTATTGAGTTAACTTCTCTTGCTTGTCTTCTGTCAGGTAAGCCATCTGAGAGGCTGTGTCTAGTTTGGCTCCTAAGAAGATTATTTGCTGGGATGGCTGCAGTCTTGACTTTTGGAAGTTGACTGTGTATCCCAGAGCTTGAAGTATTGTATGACATATTCCAGATTTTTGTCAACATCAATTTGTCGTCTGCTTGTATGAGGCAGTGGTAAATTTGTATACCCTGGAGCCTGCAATGAGCAATTACTGAAGCCAGGCATTTTGTAAACACTCGTAGATAAGCCAAATGGCAATGCTGAGAATTTATAATGCTCTGGCCCTGCAAGAAATCTGAGGTATCTTCTGCAGCTGTGTCTGATAGGGACATGCAGGTATGCCTCCTTGAGGTCCAGAGTAATCAGCCACGACTCCTTGCCCAGGATGGGAAGGAGTTGCTGTAGAGTCAGCATTTTGAACTTTGGTACTATGAGAAAGGTGTTTAATGCGGACAAGTCCAGTATTGGTCTCCATTGAGTTTCTTTTCTTGGAACAAGGAACAGTCTTGAGTAAAACCCTGTTCTTGTTCTTGTTGTGGAACTCTTTCTATTGCTTTCATTCGAGTTAGCAGAGTGATTTGCTTGATAGCCTCTGCCCTTTGATGTTGTGGTAGATTTGGCATGCCTTGTTTTCTTGGTAAGGTATGAAAATGAAACCTGTACCCTCGGTCTATAATGTCCAAAATCCATTTGTCCTTTGTCAGTCTGTGCCAGTTTTCTGCAAACAGAGATAATTAAGGGAGCTTCTAGTTGTTCCCTGGTAGGCGGTAGTAGAGGAAAGTCATTGAGATTGTGGTTGTTGGGCAGGAGAAACCTTTGAAACTTTTCTGGGTTAGGAAAGGACCAGTTTTGAAGGCCAATTCCTACTGAATCTGGGGTTGAACCTGGAGGAAATCCTTTACAGTTTGAACTGATTTTGCTTTTCTTGATGGTCTTTAACACATCCTTAGCATTTGCACCAAAAGCTTGTTCTTTTCCAAAGGTGCATCCAGAAGTTTACATGATCTGGTAGAGGTTGATCTTTTAACCAAGCATGTCATAGCTGCCCTACATGAAGCTTCCAGTGCATCATATCCACACTGCAGGAAGTGATTGCTTACTTGCTGAGTGTTATGTACAGCTTGCTCCAAAGTCTTCCTGTCTAAATGATCAGGAGAAGCTAATGTTTTGTAAATCTTCTAAGAGATAATCCTGATATTGGAACATATGAAAAAGGCAATTTAAAGCTCTCATAGATAAGGTAGTGGATGTGTAAACCTTACCCCCCATCTCTCTAATGACCTTGCTTCCCTGTTGGAGGGCAAAGTTTTTGAGGTGGAGGCTGAAACCTGTGAAATAGTTTCCAAATCAACAGTATGGGCCCTGAATAAATGGGAATGAGTTTCTGGGACCCTGTAATACCTGTCTGGCTTGGCTGGAGGAGGAGGGTCATCCAGAACATCAAGTACAGGAGGAATAGCTAAGGGCCTGTGCTGAGGCTTCTTAAGGAAAGTCCTAAGGCGTTTCCTGGAATCATAATATTCCTGGCCCTGCCACTTGAAATGTTCCCTCATGGTGTGCAGAACTTCCCCAAAAGAAATATCCTCAGGAGGGAGGCCGAAGGTATGGAATCTTCTGCATCCGAGTCCTCATAGGTCTGGAAGAGCTCTTCCTGGCTATCAGAGTGGACAGAGCCCTCAGAGTCTTCATCTGAAGGAGTAGGGTCAGAGGGTTCAACCCGGGCCTTTATCAGGAGGAGGCTGGGATGCTCTCTCAGGATGGGTCTGTGAACCTCTAATCATGGAAATTAAGTCAGCAGCCATGGACATAATTTGTGTGTCTCAGTCGGCTGAGGTAAGGATTTAGAAGTAATATGCTTTGTTTTGCTGGCTGCCTTAGCCCTAGTGTAGGCCTTAATAGACATGGCCATAGGAGGCCTGGCAGCTCCACGTGCAGGAGTGACCTTGTCTACAGCAATGGTCGGAGGAAAATCTATAACTGGCGTCGGAGTAATGTCTGGAATCGTGTCCGTGGTGTCTTCGGTTCGAGGAGGTGGAGAGAAGCCTCAGAGAGGGGAACGGAGCACTCGCTTAGGTTTGGCATGGAGTCAGGCTACACATGGTCTGGGACCAGGCAAAATCCTTATGAGGTATTTGTTTACCACAAAAGATAATTGTTAACTTTTTCAGTAATTTCGGACGGACATCGAGGGAAGCAAAAAAAGGTCTACGGGTACTTTTTTTTTTTTTCAAAACAGGTTTATTGAATACTTAGCTTTTTTGATGACTTCGATATCATAGAATACAGGAGCTGAACTGCTTCTTGATGCTTATATACTCATGACTGCAGTTGCATTCTTGAAGGACATCATGGAGATGGGTGCCACAGTTTCCACAACTGAGAAGAGTGCAGGTAAGTTTATTGTGATCAGCACTGTAATACTGTAGCAGTGTGTCCACCTGTAGATACTTTTATGTGGGGGTAAGGTCTTTGTTCTTTGGGGGGGGGGGTGTAAAGAACAGTTGTGTAAGAACTTACCATAACCTTAGATGTCCTTCTCTTCCATGTGCAGTATTCATCATAGTAGGGAGGTTGCTGCCTGCAGCCCCGGACATCCAGCCAGTATACCAAAGTCTTTGGAGCAGGGGCATACATGTGACTACTCCAGCCATAGCCATAAACTGATGTAGGCTATAAAAGTGACATTTGCACATACCCCCTTCAGAATGGACTGCCACATACAGTTGTACCCCTGAAGGTGAAATATAAGCTAAAAAAGAAGTCCCTTCAGACTGACATGAGGACCAGACTACAGGGTATTTTATCACCTGTGTCTGCTGCTGAGGATAAATAGCTACAGGCCTGTGATCCCACAGGTAGTTACCAAAAAAGGAAGGTAAGGAAGGTGATGCAAGTGGGGGTAGGAAGGGAGGGTCTGAATACTGCAACATGGAAGAGAAGGACATCTATGGTTATGGTAAGTTCTTACGCAACTGTTCTATGTCCTTTGTATTCTCATGTTGCAATATTCATCACAGCAGGAAGTATACCAAAGCTTTTAGGTATGAGCCTGGGAGAAGGCAAGTTGTCCCTGGTCTATGAGACCTTGTAAGATAGATCTGGCAAAACCAGCTATAGCCCTTGAGGCTAAATTTAGCTTGCAATGCTTAGTAAAGGTATGAACTGAAGCCAGGTAGCCACTTCTAGGATGAAGGTGTAGTCTACCCCCTTAAAGAAGGCAGCTGAGGAGGCAGCTGCTCTAGTGGAGTGAGAGGTTTAACATTGCTAGATAAGCTCTTCCCATGAATAGAACAGCATGTACAAATGGTCTTAGATATCCATGAAGAAATGGTCTGTTTGGAGACTGGTTTCCCTAAAGCCCTAGGGTGAAAGGAAATGAACAGTTGGTCAGATTTTCTAATAGGTCTGGATTTATCTAAGTAGTAACTAAGTTGTCTGTGGATATCTAATGAATGGAGTTGTCTTTTCTGAGGAAGTCTGAAGTTGGGGGTAGAAAACAGGTACGTTAATGGTCGGTCTGAGTGAGAGCTCATTAACCACCTTGGGCATGAAGGAAGGATTAGTCCTTAGGGGGACTCTGTCCTTATGGAAAAAGAGGTAAGGAGGAGGACCAACAGGGCCTGAATTTCTGATACCCTTCCTGGCAGATGTAAGGGCCACTAGCAGGACTGTTTTCCATGTGTATAGTTTCAGGAATGCTGAGTGCGTTGGCTTCAAAGGTGACAAGGTTAGTTTTTCAAGTGAAAAATTTAAATCCCGAGGTGGAGGAACAGGTTTGCAGGGTGGGGGGGAGTCTGACATGGAGTACCCCTTTCAGGAATAGCTTGACTTCCAATCTTGATGCTAAAGGAGGGATCCAAGGCAGACATGCAGAGATGGCAGACAAATGGACCTTAACTGAAGAATATGTTAAGCCTGAATGAAGGAGCACACACAAGTAAGAAAGGACCATAGGTATAGGAATATTCAGAGGGTCATGTTTTTTCTTTTGACACCACCTGGAGAATCTTTTCCATTTTGACACATAATTTCTCCTGGTACTAGGCTTTCTGGCCTCCTGCAGAACAATGAGTACATCCTCTGAGTATAGGTGTCTGAAGGGGATTAGAACCCTATCACCCATAAGGTTAGTATGAGATTGGTCACCTGAGGGTGCACTAGGGATCCCCTGTCCTGTGAGAGTAGGTGTAACCGGTGTGGTATCCTGTGATGATTGCCCTTGGCTAAAAGGTATAGAAGGGGAAACCAATACTGTCTTGGCCAAAACAGGGTCACCAGCAGGATTTTTGGTTTGTCCCTCTGAATTTTCAGGAGGACCTTCTGAATTAAGAGTGAAGGGGCGAAGGCATAGAGGTACATCCCCACCCAAGAAAAAGAGAAGGCGTCCACTTTCCATGCTTGGGGATGTGGATCCCTTGTGCAAAACTGGGACATCTGTCTGTTTTAGGAGGACGTGAACAGATCGGTTTACTATTGACATGAATTGAATTAATGAGCTGACGGAGACGGCGAAGCAGAAATATCATCATCACTCCCACTCTCGACTCCGAGATGAAACCAGCCCTGTTCAACCCATGGTACCCATGGCATGGGTGTGGTGGCATTGTGTTGTGTGTTCGGTTGTGTTGAAAGCGAATGGATTTGGCGAACAGTGGTTCAGGGTTAGTTTAGCGAACGCTAAGCGAACATTCGCAGTGCATTGCTCACGCAATCCGTCACGGAGGTGGCGCGTTCGACGAAGTGCGTTCGGCTATTTAATAGTAAACCGAACAGATCGGCTTGCAGAATACTCCACCTGTGGATAAGATCTAGGAATACCTCTCTGTGAAGCATCCATTTGTGGGAGAATGCTGAAGTTCTGCTGAGAGCATCTGCCATAACATTCTCTGTGGAAGGGACGTACACTATCAGGTGAATATGCAGTGATGATGCTATGGTCCAGAACTGAGTGGCCAGACTGCAAAGAAGGTAGGACCTCATCCCCCCCTGTTTATGTACCACAGGACAGTCATACTTGTCTGTGATCACTTTCAGGGTTCCCTGGGTGTAAGACTAGTTTGAAGGTTTGTAGGGTTAGAAGTGCCCTAATTTCCTTGATATCGATATGGTCTCTTTGTCTTAGTGTGGACAATTTTCCATGCACAGTGAATTGTTTTTGGTTGTGCAGTAGCACTGCTCCCCACCCCATGTCGGAGACATCTGTAGAGATTTGTTGTAAGGGGGCAGGTACCTATAAGGGGGTTCCTTGGTTGAGGTTGATGGCACAAATCCACCATTGTAGTTCCCTCTTTAGACATGGGAGGAGGGGGAGAGGGGTGTCCAGGGGATGAGAGTGTTGGCTCCATACATTTTTCAGAATCCACTGGATCTTTCTCAAGTGGAGTCTGGCCAGGAGCAGCATGGGTATCAGAGATGCCATGTGGCCTAATATTCTTAGGAATTCTTTTGCTGGCAAAGAAGTGAGGGTGATTAGGTGGTTTCAGTGGAGGGTGAGGTCCACGGTCCTTTGGTCTGGAATGAAGGCCTTCATCTTGTCTGTTCATATCCTACACCCCAAGAAGACCAGGTCTTGAGTGGGGATTAGGTGCGATTTTTCCTTGTTTACAGTGAATCCTAACTGAGTCAGGGTGATGACCACCTGTTATAGGTGGTGGAGGAGGGTTTGACGGTCCTGATGAAGTAACAGATCATCTAGGTATGGATATATCTGAATATCCTGAGTTCTGCTGTGAGCAATAAGAGGTGCGAGGCACTTTGTGAACACTCGAGGAGCTGTGGAGAGTCCAAAAGGTAATGCAAAAAATTGAAAATGCAATAAACCTACTACAAAGCGTAGGAATTTCCTGAAATCTGGGTGTACTCGAATGTGAAGGTAGGCATCCTTTAAATCCAGAGCTACCATGAAGGCTTGTACTAGTATAAGTGGTAGGAGCAGAGGTAAGGTAATCATTTTGAAAGTGGGTACCTTGAGGAATAGGTTTAGAATAAATAAATCCAGAATTGGTCTCCATGGACCCTCTTTTTTTTGGTACCAGAAACATTATGGAGTAAAACTCTTTTCTTTGTGAAGTAAGTACCTTCTCTATTGTGCCCTGAGATAGCAATTGTTGAATGATGGTGGGGAAAAGATGAATTTGGTGTGCTGGAGGTTGAGGAATCCCTGGAATGGGGGCAAAGTCCACCAAATCATGAAGTACCCTCTCTGAATGATGGAGAGGACCCAGTTTTCTGATGTGATTTTCCACCAGGAGAATAGGGAAAGTGTGAGACGAAGGGATAGGGAGGGTACTGGTATTTACAGGTTGCAAGTCACAGTGGAGGTGGTCTGGGTTGGTTAGACTGACTCTGAAAGGGGGGGGGGACAAGGAAGTGAAAGTAAACCTAGGAGCAGAGCTTTTTCTAGCTTGCCCACGCCCCTTTGCCTGAGGTGGCACAGAGTGGGAGGACTGTCTCCTGACAAAGGAAGTTCTTTACAGATAATTTCTGTGATATCTGGGAATAGGAGACACAAGTAAATGCTTCAGGTTTTGTAGTTCTTTTCCCTTCTCTTGAAGGATTTAAGGAGTTCTGCTGAAGCTTGTCCAAAAAGGGTTTTATTGTCCAGAGGTGCATCAAGCAGTTTAATTTGCACATCCATAGATAGGAGCTGAAGTCTCACCCAGGAATATCTCTCCTCAGCACTGAACCTGAGGCTGCTGATTTAGAGGAGGCTTCCACAGCATCATAGCTACTACTGGTGTACCAACACCTTTGCACAACAGTTCTTGGAATTCATTAATTCTAATGCCCTGGATCAACTAATCCTTAGTCCCACCAGGGGTTCCAATATCCTAGACCTGGTCATTACCAACATAGGAAATCGATGCTCGACACCTATGGTCACCCCCTCGTTGGTCAGGTCTGACCATAAGCTAATCACCCTTGACATCCACATCCCACCCCCACCGTCCAAGTAAGGAAACTTCCATAAAAAACTTCTCCAAAGCCAACTTCATGCTACTCAAGTCTTAAGTGACAATCTTCATGACACCTATGCAGACGGGAATTGAAAGTTTGACTGCTGAATCCTACACTAAGGCACTGTATGAGCACATCCACTCGTGCATGAATCGTGTCATCCCCAATAGAACAAAGACGCTCTCCTCCAAAAAAAAGGAAGCCAATCTGGTGGTCCCTTGCCATAAACAAACTTTACAACAAAGGGAAGAAACTGTTGCAGAACAGAAGAAAACCCCAGGATGCAAAAAAACTCCCTTACCTGCCTCATAAAATCCTCCAAAGCTAGTTACGAAAATAAAATTGCCAAAGATTCCAAAGGTAACCACAAGGTATTCTACAGCTATGTCAAGAATCTAAATGGCAATGCTCAGATCTGCTCTGAGCTACAACAGAATGGCATTAAATATACTGATCCCAAGGATATTTCCAATATCCTGGCAGATCGATTCAGCACAAACTTCACCCCCCTCTCACCCCCTAAATGGCCCATCTAAATACCGAAAGATTGCCAAATTCCAGTAATAATGGCCACACAGGTAAAAAAAGCACTCTCCAAAGCAAAGAATACAGCATCCATGGGATCAGATGACATCCCAGGCTGTGTAATACATGAACTACAAAATGAACTGGCACCTCACCTAAGTATCATGTTTAATCATAGCCTCACCTCAGGCTTTGTGCCCACTGAGTGGCGCACAGCTACAGTTATCCCACTCCACAAGGGGGGATCCACCTTGGATCCCGGGAACTACTGCCCCATCAGTCTGACAAGCTTGATCTGCAAGGCCATGGAACGTACTATCATGGAACTTATAAACAAAGACATTGGCAACCTTCCAACACTAAACCCCACGCAGTTTGGGTTCATGAAGGGCCAATCTTGTCTCCTGAACCTGACTGACTTCTTTGAATCAGTCTCCAGAGCCGTGGACAATGGTAAGGTGGTCCACACAGCTTATCTGGACCTCGCCAAGGCCTTCGACACCATCCCTCACTCTGGATTCATAGATAAACTTACTAAGCTGGGCAGTAATCCCTACGTCACTCGATGGGTTACCAACTGGCTTATTGACAGAACCCACACTGTAAAAGTAGCTGACTCCAAATCCAGCTCCAGACAAGTGACAAATGGAGTACCTCAGGGTTGAGTCCTGGGACCGCTCTTGTTTGGCATCTACTTCTCTGAAGTACAGGCCAGCACTAAGGGACTCTGGCTAACAAAGTTTGCAGATGACTGCAAACTAGGAGCCATTATTCAATCCCAAAATGATGTGGATATTCTACAAAAGGGCCTTACAGAAACAGATCCTTAGTGCCAGAGCCATGGGCTCCAGCACAATGCCAAGAAATGTACAGCTATCCCTTTTGGGAAAAAACATGCAGCTGTGAATTACCACATAGGTGGCAGTACACTAAACACCAAAAGTGTGATAACAGACTTAGGGACACAGGTGGACAGTGGTCTCACCTTCTATAACCACATTGTCACAACAGTCAGGAAATCGTTCTATGTGGCACACCTCATCACTAAGGGCTTTTCATCCGGAAAAAAGGAGGTCATTGTCCCACTGTACTCATCCCTCATTAGACCCATTATAGAATACAATGTCCCGTTTGGTATGTACCTCTCAAGACATCTACAACAACTGGAAAGGCCACAGAAATTCCTCACTAAAAGAATCACAGGCCTAAAGCAGATGCTCTATGATGATTGTCTAAAAAAACCTCTACCTATACTCTGTCGTATATTGTCTACTCAAGAGGCAATCTCTGCTTAACATACAAGACCATGTCAAACCCACAGCTGTTGGACATGCTACACTTAAAGAAATCCCAATCCCTCAGAGACACACACTCCAGTGATCTAAACCTTTGTCATCACAATGAACAAAACATGCTGGAGGGATAGGTTCCTGACCCAGAGACTCCCCAGATTCTGGAATAGATTGCCTGTACATGTCAAGCACAGCGCCTCTTTGGCCCTCTTCAAAAGGACCCTTGATGATTGGATGGGAGACAGGAAATTCACCCCGGGGATCACGTCAGTCGCCCTACTAGACAGGGGTCCAGGGAAGTAAATACTGTGGGAAGAAACGGCCAGGGAATTGTTATGGCTAGGCTTGTATAGGCCCCAGGGCCCATAGCCTAGTACTAACCTATGAACCTATGATGGAGTGCCTAGTCACCTGAGCTGCTGTAGAAAGTAGGGTGTTAAGCTGAGTTTTTAATTGGTGATTCAGGAACCTCAGAGAGGAGATTAATAGCTTTGGAATGGGTGTCCAGGACATACCTAGCCATGTGGGTTTGGTAATTGAGAGCTCTGATAGCCAGGTTCGAGGAGGTATAGACTTTTTTCCCCAGTCTGTCCATGAATTTGCTGTATTTATCAGTAGGATAAAGAGCAGCAGAGATCAGGATGATAAAGAGCAGCAGAGGGTAACTATCTGGAAGATTTATCCACTAAAACAGCAATAACTGCTGGGTCTGCAGGTGGATTTTTAAAAAGGAAAGGAATGTCCTTTGGCACCTTGTAGAATCGGTCTGGATGTTTAGAGGCTGGGGGTTGGGAATCTGGGGCCTGTAAAGCAGCCATGAAGGCATCTTGGAAGGCCAGCAGCAGGAGGTACAGCAGAAGGTTATGGCTGTTCCATTTGTAGCAGGTCAAAGTACCTTTTTCTTAGTGTCAGAGACATCTGAGGCCTGCCATTTAAAATGTTCCTTTACGAGGGAGATAGTGTCCCCAAAAGTGAATTCTTCTCCTGGATACTCAGCGGTGATAGGATCCTCTTCCTCTAAAGTAATGAAATCCTTAGGGGAATCGATCTGTGAAGAGTACGTTAGTGATTCCTCAGAGGAGGAGTACTCTTCCTCTGATACCTCTAAAGGGTGCACTGAAGGAGTAGCAGCTGGTGGTTTTTGAGTCTGTAAGGCCTGGATTGCCTTAAAAAGACTCTGGGGGAAAAAAAACTCCCCATCCAGGAACAGGTTGTGGCTCAGAATGTTTTAAGCTTTTGTTCCCTCTTTAAAGGGGCAGAGGGCTGACTATGTCTAGGAGCCGATATCTGGGAAGCTGTTAGGGAAAGAGTAGGCCTTTCTGACTATATGAGCCATGGTTCTCCTCCACCATCAGGATCTGTTGGTTGCTTAACTTCAGTGGATGTATTCATCGTTTCCGCCATCTTGGCTTCCATAGTGGTTCCGGGCCAGGTTGGGAAATGGAGGTCTGAAGAGATCCCAGGCTTTCATCTGCCTCAAGAATTTCTTCGGATGCCTGAGGAGCCTGGCAATTAGGCCTGATTTTCTCGGCCTTCTTTCAAGGCGGCTCATTACAGACATGCCTACTCCACCCTCCATGCCGAACGTGAAATACTGGATCCTTTGATTTTCTAGGTACAGTTTCAACATGGCCAGATAGCTGTGGAGAGACTCAGGAACAAAGGATTTACAAATGGGGCAGGTCATGGGCCTCGCCTAAACAGAAAACTCCCTTTTCATGCGTGTCCTTGTGAGGAATTTTTCTCTCACAAGCACACTTCCCCTTTCTAGTGGACATGTACGTCTGGGAAACTAGCAAAAACCAAATAGAAAACCCAACAGGGTACTTATCTGTAGTGGTTGTCTGGACAACAAGCAATCTGCTTCCCAAACTGGTGAACATGAGTCCAACATTCACTGCAGCATTACAATTCTGAAGGGGGTATGTGCAAATGTCACTTTTATAGCCTTTGTCAGTTTATGGCTGTGGATGTAGACGTCACATGTACACCCCCCCCCGCCGCTCCAAAGACTTTGGTATACTGGCCGGATGTCCGTTGCTGCAGGCAGCAACCTCCCTACTGTGATGAATGCTGCAACATGAGAATAGAAGGACATCCTCAGGTATACACTCATCACTCATACACAGATTGGGACCAATACAACAAGTAACACAGTAGCTACTGTAAATGTGAGATATATGGATGTATTACCTTGTTGTGCAGCAACATGCAGTGGTACTGACATTACCCCACCCTCAACTTTTCACAGGTCTGTCAGGTACTGCCCAAGGCTGTGGTCTTGACCCTGGTAAGTATGACACTTGTTTTGTTAAAGAATAATTATAGTCTAGTACGGTTAAGGGCCAGAATAATGCCATATCTACACTTAATTATGTATGTAAACAGCGTAGAATGTTTTTAAATGCCAGTCTGGAAGAGGTACCGAAGGGTTTGAGAAGGGGTAGTCACAGGAGTGTAGTTCAACAAACAGATACAATTTGGCAGTTACAGGTAAGAGCAGATAAGACTAATGGTTTAAATAAGACTAATGGTTTAAATGAGGCAAGGAATCTAAAATGCCTTTTAAAATATAACAGACTGAAGGCAAATACATTAGGCAGTGAAATGTGTATTTCCATATAATTGTGAAGAGAGTTGTAGTGGGTTTTATGTGTTGATTTTTCAATTACAGTGTCATACTTAGTAAAAGGTACACCTTACTGGTCATGTTTGACTTGATTTACTTCAAGTGATGGTTATAAAGGTCCTGAGTTGAATTTGAACGGTGTTCTGAGGTAGTGCTTTGTGGACGAAGGCAGAGGAGGAAGTTGTTTGACCGCTAATCCAGTTGTGGGTCTTCATTGTTACGAGTCTTGGATGCTTTTCATACAAAATAGTGCAGGTATTAATGTACTGCTTTTTTCGTTCTTATTGCAGGTGACCGTGGGGGTTGGAGTCTGTACCTGATGTCAGTGCCTCCTCGGACACTGATATTGATGTTGGCCACAGTGAGGCACAGGTGGGGGTGTCGGGGGCTGACTCTGTTGCACAGGTAGACATCACTCTTCTGCTCCCATTGTCACTGCACAAAGTCTGCAGGCCCACACATACCCCATCCCCGGAAACCACAAATATTGGACAGTCAGAGGGTGGAGACATTGAACAAGTGTGACAACTATGGCTCCAGTAAGTGTAGACACTGGCCACAGCAAGAGATTTGAGAAGGTCCCACACAAGCAGATTTGACAGGGGTGCTCATAAGAGACTTGCTTTCCATCCACCACCTCTTGCAGGTGTCACGTCATGGGTCACACGGTGCATGTTTCAGGCCATCATGGAGACACAGGCATGTTATGAACAGACACCAGGTGTATGCTTAGGGTTATAGATGCATAGTCTGACATCCGTGACAGCCTCCACCGCATTGGGAACACCCTGGATCTGTTCACTGATGCAGTGGACAGATGGTGAGCTGAGACAGTGCCTGTCTTGGACCACATTTTGTCTGTACTGGAACATGTGGTTGGAGTTGAGCGTCGGACCCATGGACGTAGGTTACCAAAACCATCTGTTGAGAGTCCACTTGGCCGTGCACACACACCCTCCCATAGTGGTAGTACATCCGGTGCTACAGAAGGGAGTGTGCTGTCCACACCACAACGTGGCAGGCCATGGGCTCATGGTCCTGGGTGGTCCCATGGGGGACATGGTCCCAGCAGACAGCAGTCATCATCAGGTACTAGCACAGCTTCTAACCTTGGGCATGGAGATGCCAGTGCAACTCCAGGGAGAGCCAGTTCCTGTGTTCGGGGCCAGAGACGGTAAACTGTCAACTCTACCATGTACAGTCCAATGCTGTCCAACATACACGTGTAGGCTTAGCACACACACACACACACACACCACTCTCAAATGCAGATCACTTACAGACACACACAGCAACTCTCCATGGTCCATCTTACATGCTCCCTCCTGACACACATACATGTTGCCCACCACTTAGGCCAGCCTAGGCCTTCCGCATCACCACGACACCCTGTGCAAGTAATGATACTTGTGCCACATCCCTGTCATCCTTGACATTGATGCAGGGAAATGAATCTATGGGTATGATGCACAGGGCGACTATATTACTTAAAATGTACTTGTGCAATGCAGTGTTGGTTCACCATGCCACTTGCAGTGGTTAATGGGAGATAGTGTATGCTGGCATTTGTCACGTGTACGTCACACACATCTGTGTACCTTATGTGGTCCTTATGTTTTATGTTGTTGAATTGGCTGCATAGTTATACAATGACAGGTGTGTCACGGGCCTGTTTATGTTTATGTTACAGCAGTCTGTTGGGATACCCTGTGGATACACAGCGGAAATAAAGCAGCACAGGATGGCATGCCAGCACAGCGGGCATATCTCGTCAGCAAGGTACAGCACTATAACTGCATGGCTCCACAACTACATATGTGTATAAAAGGCTAACAAGGACAATGTTGACATTCAGCATACTCATGCATCCCTAATCTGTGAGAAGGTCTGCTACCCTTCATAAGTGCCACCAGGGTTTTGATTGAGATAACGCATCTACATCTATCTTGTGTCAAGTACCAACAGTTTCCCGGCAACAGTTACGCTTGCTGTGTTCTGCATCCCAATGTGTAACTTGCACATGATGTGCGTCACAGGAGATGTGTGCATGACCTGTATGGGGGCCCTATTTCATGTAGGGTGTACTACCTGTGTTAAATACTTGTCTCAACAGCATGTACTATGCATACCACACTGATGTTGTTGGTGTGTAGCACAGGTGACATGTGTGTTAGTCCTGTCATGGATACACAGTAGGTAGACAGTGGAAACTAACATCTCCCTGAATGGAGTCATACACATTCCCTCCAAAGCAATTCGGAGACAGACTACACATGTACGGTCCTGACATGGCCTCCATAGGACATGTTCTCTACAATGTGTACTGGTGTACCTTGGAACGTGTGTGGCTGCTACAGTTGAACAATATGCCTGTGTAGTCACATGGCAAGGGTGCCACTGTGCAGTATGATAGCTGTGATGCTTGCCACATTCAGTATACCAGTGCCAGTCTGGGATGTACATCCCAAACATGTTGGTACTGGTTGTACAACAGTGAATGCATCCACATTTTTCTGACTAGTGGCAGTTGAAGGCTACAGTACTCTGTGTTCAATTCATGCATCTCATGGTTCCATAACATGTTGTAAAAAGCTCTAACAGGCTCACAGAAACACATGGCTACAGTGAGGCTACCAGCACCTCCAATCAGTGCATACAGGACACGCCAAGGCACGCATGTAGTGAAGGATGGCAGTATGTAGGTGTGCACACTTACCTATGTAATGGTATATACTACAGATCACAGTATGTGGTGCACACAACACACCTCATGTCTGCTAGTACTATCATTTTAGGACATATTATGCTTGATGACATACACAGTCCTTTAGGAGGCCACGTCATCTGCTACAAATAAAACACTGCAAAACCCTACATATGTCTAGGCTACCAAGGTAATGCCATATGGATATATACACCAGCACTAAGTGGGCTGGAGTAAGATTAGAACCCCTACCTGTCTAGTCTTACACACTACAGATGATTGTACTTATCACATATGCCACTGCTTGCATCTGATTTTACACTGTCAGCTGGTAGTCTTAAGGTGGCTGACATCATCAGACCTTGTAGAAGAGGTCAGTGTGGAAGCCAGCAGCAAGTTACAGGGTCAAAAAGTGCATAACCATTGCAGGTGGATACCCCATGAGGTCATGTCTTCATTTGCAGGAAGATACACACAGTCACGTACCAACTGGGTTGGAGTGAGATTAGAATCCCTATCTATTCTTATACACTATAGATCACGGTACTTATCACATGTGCCACACTTGTACGTGTGACTGCAGATACAGTGCTTGGGCATTATACAAACCAAGCCTGTTTTGCCCAGCATCTGTGGCCTGCAGTGTGATGCTGTTTCATACAGTTATCTGCATCTAATATCCTAGCAGTGGGATAATAAGAAGTTATGTACTCACCATAACGTTCCATCTGAGTAGGTAAACTTCATTTATCAGCAACCTATGGGAATCGGATCCGACCTCGGATCTGAGCCGGCAGTTTTCAGCAGCTTTAGATCCGAGCTCCAAGCTCCTCCCCCTACCCATAATCCCCTGCCAACCCTGACTGACCTCAGATCAAGTTTGCCCAACAGCAGAAACTGCTAGAAAATTATTATCATCAAGATAAAGTGGGTAAAACCCATGGACCTGAGTATGAATACATTCGCAAGTGAGGGGGCAGGAGGGAGGGACGGTTGCTGACAAATGAAGTTGTCCTACTCAGATGGAACGTTATGGTGAGTACATAACTTCTTAATCTGAAGTAGTTAACTTCATTTGTGCAGCAAACTATGGGACAGAGTCCCCAGCTACCTGAATCTTGGGCGGCCTTCATGGAAGGATGTTCCGGAGCACTGCAGAGCCAAAGGATGCTCTCCCTCTGGAGATAATGTCCAATTTATAGTGATTGATAAAGGTATGAGATGAGGCCCAAGTGGCTGCCGAACAAATATCATCCAAAGAGACTCTAGCTCTAAAAGCCGCAGAGGTAGATATAGATCGAGTAGAGTGGGCATGGACTCCCTGAGGTGCGGGCCTGCCAGAACTTTCATATGCTAGAAGGATACACTGTGAAATCCATCTAGACAGTGTAACTTTAGACACCGATTTACCCAAGTTAAATTTGGCAAAGGAGAAGAACAACTGGTCGGATTTCCTATGACCAGATGTCCTGTGGAGGCAGAAGCTAAGTTGTCTATGCACATCCAATGAGTGTAATTTGTATTCCCCTTTGTTACGGTAATTTGGAAAAAAGACCAGCAGGTTAATGGACTGGTTAATATTTGATTCAGAGGCAACCTTGGGAAGAAAAGAGGGATTGGGCCTGAGGTAAACTCTATCCTTGTGAAAGGTCAAGTATGGGGTTTTTACACAGAGGGCCTGTAGTTGAGAGACCCTTCGAGCCGAGGTGATAGCGAGAAGAAAGGCCTTTTTCCATGACAAGAATTTAAGATCTACTGAAGCTGCAGGCTCAAACAGGGGAGCTGTCAAGGCCTGAAGCACCAGCGTTAAATCCCAAGGAGGGACTACATCCTTCACTGGAGGTCTGAGCAGAAAGGTGCCCTTCAAAAAGGTCTTACACGATTTCGTGGTGATCAAAGGGCCCAGTTCATTTCCCACGTGATAATGACAGATAGCTGCTAGTTGAACCTTGACTGTGGAGGAGCTAGCCCCCTGATGAAACAGCCCTGACAGAAAGTCTAATACAGCGGGCAAAGGAGCTGTGAAAGGATCCAACTTTTGGCATTCCACCCAAATGGAGAAACGTTTCCATTTGCTACTACAGATCTTTCTAGTAGAGGGCTTGTGTGCTGCTACTAGAATAGTTTTAACTGGAGAAGAGATACCGGGAGTCCTAGCTACGAGTGGAACTGGAGCAGCCAAGCTGTGAGCTTGAGATTGTCCAGGTTCGGGACTGGGAGCTCTAGGGGGTGGGATATTAGATCCGGATGGGGATCCAGAATCCAAGGAGGATTCACCAGATGAGACCAAAGGTAAGGGAACCAGGTTTGAACTTCATCATCAGAGGAAGAGGAGGGTAAGCATAAAGAAGACCGGGAGGCCAAGCATGCACCAGAGCGTCTCTCGGGGTTCCCGAGGAAATGAGAGTGAAGTAGTCATAACATTTTGTGTTCGAGGGAGAGGCAAAGAGATCGCAACAGGATTGACGCTATTTGGCGAAAATCCGATTCATTATCTCCAGATTCAGAGACCACTCATATGGTAACAGGATGGTGCGACAGTCTGTCCGCTAGGATGTTGGACCGCCCCGGAATGTGCATTGCATTGAGAAAGCGGTTGGTGGAGATTCCCACACCCTCATGGCCTCTCGACAGAGTGGGTAAGACCTGGTTCCCCCCTGTTTGTTGATGTACCAGACAACAGACATATTGTCTGTCTGAATTGCAATTGTTCCTACAGGAAGAAGGTCCTGAAGTGCTTGCAACGCTAACAGCACTGCTCTCAACTCTAGGACGTTGATATGCAGTGAGGTCTCCGTGAGGTCCCACGTGCCTTGGACTGTCCTGCCCGAACAATGCCCCCCCCACCCGAGGCGGGAGGTGTCCGTGGTCACCGTGGCTAGTGGAAGGGTCATATAGAAGGGGCGGCCTTGCTGGAGGTCCGGAGATTGGAGCCACCATAGGAGGGCCCTCCTGCAAACCCTGCTGAGTGGAATGGGATGGCTCAGAGGATACTGAAGAAAGGACCACTGGACCTGAAGGGTCCATTGTAAGACCCTCATGTTCATACGTGCCATCGGCAATAGGTTGATTGCCGCCACCATTGACCCAATTATGCCGGAGGAGCTGGAGACTGTAGAATGGCCCGCACATGTAGCCTCAGGGTTCGTAGTCGGTCTGTGGTCAAGAAAGCTAGGAGTTTGTGTCTAATGTGGCCCCTATGAAGTCTATGGTCTAAGTCGGAGTAAGAGATGACTTCTCTATGTTGATAGTGATCCCCAGCTGGGGAGCTAGATGAAGAAAGTAGTTCCTGGCTGCACAGAGTAGATGCCTTGTCGGGGTAGTCAGGAGCCAGTCGTCCAGGTACAGGAAGACCTGAATTCCCTGAAGCCTCAGGTGGGCCGCTATCACTGCTAACACTTTGAACACCCTGGGGGCTGTGGTGAGACCAAAGGGGAGGACCCTGAATTGGAAATGACTGGCTCCTAGCCGGAAGCGGAGGAACCGCCTGGATCGCCTGTCCATCAGAATGTGGTAGTACGCATCCTTGAGGTCTAATAGAACACATCCAATCGTTCTCCCACAAAAGGGGGAGAATGGATTGAAGAGTGACCATGCGGAACTTCTCTTTGGTTACTGACAGGTTCAAGGAAGAGGTCGAGGATTGGTCTCAAGTTCCCCATCTTTTTTGGCACCAAGAAGAACCTGAAGTAAAACCCAGACCAGCACTGGTCTGGGGGGATGCGTTGGATGGCTCTTTTCCAGCAAATGTTGGATTTCCATTGCTGCAGCCTCCCTGTGATCGGGTGGAACATCGGGGAGGTATCTGGGGCTGCGTGGGCAACGAGAAACGGGAATCTGATATCCTCTGGATATAATGCGAAGCACCCAGCGGGCTGTTGTGATGGACTCCCAAGCTGCTGGGTGCTTCGAGAAATGCCCCCCGACTGCTCTAGAGTGGAGCAGTTGGGCAACCCCTCAGGGGTGTTGCATGGGTTGGTCCGAGAAGGGTTCTCTGGATCCAAAATTCCGCGGGCCCCCTCTGCCTCTAGGGCGGTGTCCACCCTGCCCTCCTCTGCCGCGGAAGGGCTGGGAGTCCGGAGCGGGACGGGACTGTTGTGACTTCCAGAACCACATCTTCTTCTGACCCTTTTGGTTCTTAGAGAAGGACCTCTGGGGAGCAGAGAAGCAGACTCAGACGGCAGACGTCTTCCCGTCATTTTCGCTCTGGACCAAGGTATCTCGCACGGTTTTGCCGAAAAGGGCAGAATCATCGAAAGGGGCATTAGCAAAAGACGCCTTAAAGGGTTCTGCGAAATCACAGTGCCGGAGCCAGGCCTGATGTCTCATGACGAGGCCCGCTCCGCTGGCTCTAGCAGCTCCTTCCATGGCATGGGACAGTAGCCGCATAGAGGTGTTAGATATGGATCGTAGAGTGGCCATCCGGGTGGAGTGCAATTGCTTGTCCTCCGTCGACATGGACTCGGGGGGGGGGGGGGGGCGACGCACAGTACTCTTTGATAAGGTCCCGCTGCAGTCGAAGCACATGTGCTAAGTAGTTCAGTGACCTCACTGAGAAGGTAGCCGAACTAAACACCCGCTTTCCTAGGCGGTCCATCAACCGAGACACCTTGCTCGAGGGATGAACAGAGGGACTCTCCTGAGCTAGTTCCCTCTTGGTGGCCGCCGCCACCAACACGGCATCTACAGGGGGACCCTTACTCCAGTGGGACTTGTCAGAGGGTGGGCTAAGAATCTTGTCCAGGCACTTGGGGACTGGCTCCACAGAGTCCAGCTCCTTCCACGCCCTGGTAGTAATCAATTCTACCAGGGGGTCGGCCGGAGGGGACACCCAAGAGTTAGACGGGCCTGCTTCAAACGCCTCCAGGAACACGGATTCATCCGAGGTAGGCTTTGGGGCAGACCACCCCCTCCTTATTCTAAGCATCTCCATGATGTCACCAAATGGGACATTTTCGGGGGGTGGTCTTGGGGTGCCTTCCCCTTCCTCCAAATCAGTGTCCTCAGTCAAGGACTCGGGGGAGTCCAGGTGCCTCCTTTTGCACCTTCGCTTGTGAGGAACCTCCTCTGGGGGGGGGGGCTGTCCTAGGAGGTTTCCCCAGCCACGTCTTGTTCCAATGGAACTACCTGGGACAGCAAAGCAGGCTGTCCCTTGGGCCGGGTGATGGAAGTCGGACCCAACAGAGCAGGAGTGCAGGGTGAAGCCGTGGCAAGGGACGGGGGCCTGGATTGTCTCGACAGGGCCCTCTCCACCACATCAAATGCCAAGGGAGAGCTGCTCTCTCTGGGATCCAAAAGCAGACCCTCGCTCGGATCTGATGAACGGATTGGGGCTGGCGCCGAAGCGATCGGATCCGATGGACCAGTATGTTTCGACCTGGATGGAGCCGAAGGCATACCGATACCCCCGGATCCGAAGCTTAGCCCTCGGCTCAGAGAGCTCGGATCCGAAGAAGAAAATGGACCCCACAGACTTGAGGGAAGTGTCAGCGCCGAAGTACCTGAGACTATCGGCGCTGACACACCCCCGGCTCCAAGGCTGCCTGGCTCCGAAGTCTCCGAACCTGGGAAATGGGATGGAGAAGGAGCTATCGGGGCAAAGAAGAGGGTTGAGCTCCCCCCGGAGTGGGGGGGGAGGCAGGAGCACTCCCATCTGCAGTTGGGCCTGGAGGAATCTTCTCATCATCCGGTCCAAATCTGCATCCGTGAGACTTCTGGTCGATCTCGACGAGGACGAGGCCACCGAGGCGGGGCGGGAGTGTCGCCTTGATAACCTCGAAGAAGATTGGGTCTCCTCCTCCTCAGGACCCAGAAAAACGCATGGGGACTGGATCCGAGAAGGAGGAGACCAAGAAGTTCTGGAGGGAGAAGACTGCTTAGCTGGCGGGGGGGCCGAAGCAGAGGCCTCGGCCCTCCGCTTGTGGTGTTTCTCCCTCCTTTTTCTTTCCTGGCCTCCCTCTCCTCTGGGCCTAAGGCAGGAGGTTGAGTCCCAGCCAGGGGGGAGGGAAGCAGGAGTGGCAGCCGCCGCAGCGGGAGCCACGGGAGGACCGGAGGTAGAAGCAGAGTCTGGGGGGCAGAAGACCCGCCAAAATCAGCTTAGACCTCCGGTCCTTGAGTGCCCTGGGGTTGAACGCCGCACAAATGGTACAACCAGAGGACAGGTGCTCAACCCCAAGTCACAACACACAACGAGTGTGGCCATCCGCTGGGGACCGCTTATGGCCACACTCAGTGCACTTAGAAAAATTCAGCTTTGGGGCCTCAGACATAGTAACTAAAAAAGGTAACCACACATACTAGGCCCCAAACACACACACACACAACCCTGACGGAACCACGAAGGAAGGGGGAGGTTAAATATGAAAAGTATAAAGCAAACTAAGAGAGTTTAAAATTAAAAAAGGGAGCTCAACACACACTCACACCAAAAGTTTAAGAAAAGGGACAAAAAGGTTAAATTTTTCTCACAAAGTGATGAAACGCCTGGAACTCGTTTGGATCAAGCTGCTGCAGTAAACTGCGGCAAACTAGATCTGAGGTCAGTCAAGGTTGGTAGGGGATTATGGGTAGGGGGAGGAGCTTGGAGCTCGGATCTAAAGCTGTTGAAAACTGCCAGCTCGGATCCGAGGTCGGATCCGATTCCCATAGGTTGCTGCACAAATGAAGTTAACTACTTCAGATCTGCAATTATCCCAGCTATGTGTGTACAGTTACCAGTATGGCCATATGTGGCTGCTTGCAGTTACACAAGCATACCTGTGGGCAGGGACAAGTTGCCCTGCCCATACATGCATTGACAACATTATACATTACAGCACCTGCTCACCTGTGTCTGTCTACGTGGTGACATCCAGCAGGCAGAGGGGTCTATGGGTAAGTGGAATTTGTACTGTTGCACCCTTATCTTGGATTTTTTGAGCAACACTATGGCTGTGTGATAGTGGAGATTTACTCACCATTATTAGGGTATGTCGGACTATACAGACATCCAAACACATATTTCTGTATATAACACCGATGCATATATAGAACTGTAGCTGTGTGTGTGCATATATGTATATGTGTTTTGCAGATATATGGGGGTGTATGTATCATTTTAATATAAATAGCAACATGCATCTGTACATATCTATTTGACACTACATAGTGATAGATATACTATGCATGCGAGACAAGAGATAGTGAGAGACGGATATGTACACATATATCTGTATGTATAAACATTTATACGTAACAGGTCATTTTGATGAAGGGGCAACAGGATTGTGCTCATTTTATCTAAGTTTATGGGCACGTCCAGTGGGACTGTCAGTACTAATAAGGTGGCTCCAGTCAACATCTACCTGTACTCCAGTCCGGGATTTTGTATGCAACAGACATTAACATCTGCCCCTGTTTCTGCAGTACTGCACTTCACTCAAACTGTCCACAGCATTAACCAGCTGTGTGCTGTACTTAATCTGTGACTGCGGTTGGTAATGTTACACCACCAACAGACTGTCAATCTGCACACCTCACAACCATACTAATTTCCACAGAATGTCCAGAGTTTTGCCACATATGTTTGGTCTGTTCCTCATACATTTGTGGTCTTTGGGTGAAGTACTGAATATTGATGTCACTACATTATACTACTTACAGACAAACATTTGTGTTTCAGATGTTATATCCTCCAGAACACATGTAATAATGCAGCACCTGTACTTCCAGTGACCTTCTAGGTTTATGGGGACAATATTTCAAATCTGTCCCTATGGTTGGCTCTTTATCCCCCAATCTTACTGGTTTTGTCCAGATTACTTGCAGTAAGAGGTATGACAATCTGTGAAAACATCAACATAGTACTATTTCACATGCAAAATGTGAGTAATTCCAGATTAGGGCCATCACCCATGCTAGCTTCCCTAGTCCACTGAGCCACTCAGGTCACCAGACAGAGAGAAGTCATTCATTACACATCACACAATCAACATCATAAATATGTACACTGTTATCCTGCATGAGGAGAGACATATGATGGTGTGAGCAATATCTATGTTACAGCCCTAAGATTGCCTGGTCCACTGATATACCATACGTGATTTTCTGTTAAAGCAATTGTTTGGGTACACTGCTGTGTTGGGAGTGGCGGAACAATGGCACATGATCTGCTGGGATAGACAGCGGTCCAAATATCATGCCAGCCCACTGTTTAACACCTCCCCTGACTGAGGTAGTGAATACTCCAACCATGAGGCCTAGTGACTACTAAGGAATGCACACCATTGGACTGGGCATCTGCAGTCCCATGTGACTGTTACATCTGTCCAATTAGCCCACTATATTTCCTTGCATAACAGCAGCAGATCCACACATATGACATATTATAGTAATCCTTACAATTAGTGTGTAGTTTAGACATTTATCTTGTGAATGCAGCAGTTGAAAGACCTGTAGTTCAGGGCTGACTCTGTATGATGCAAGCCATACACAACCAATATATGGCTAGGTACAGGTTGCGTGGGTTGCCTGGCATCAACACATTTACTGTATGTATGCGAGTAAAAGTAAGCTGTCAGTCCCTAGGGCCTAGGTTGTCAGTGAATGTGCTATACATTGTCTCTTAGCCAATGCCAGAGTGTACTGGGCACGCCTACAGGGACATCATCAGGGGGCTCCTCCTCCGAGTCGTCCTGTGACTGTGGTGACCTAGGCACTGGTGGGGGCTGTCTATCCCTTCCCTTTGCTGATCCTGCTGCAGCTGTTTCTGCAGGATCATACTGTCTAGCATGACACACACTGTGAACATATGTGTGCATGCGGCTGGAGAGTACTGCAGGGCTCCACCAGATATATCAAGACACTGGAACTGTGACTTTAGCAGCCCAAACACATGCCCCTTTATGTTCCTAGTTTGTGCGCCTGCCTCATTATGGCATTCTTGTTTGTGTGTGTGTGTGTGTGTGTGTGTGTGTGTGTGTGTGTGCGTGTGTGTGTGATGGGTATCAGATTCATAGATTATTACTAGGCTAGCTGCCCTCATGGACCATTGTTAAGCCTAGCCAATTACCCCCTGTGAGAATCAAACCTTGCACCTTGTGCTTCTAAGGTAAACACCTTAACCATTACACCACCCTCCCACCCGGTTCCAGGGCATAGACAGCATCCCCCAAGTAAATGGCCATGCAGGATGTCCCCCCTAGGAAACATCTGGTACAGCTGTGAAGCATGCCAGATATGGGAGTTGTGACAACTGTCAGGGCTGTCAGCACACACATTCATGATAATGCCCTGGGCAATGCACACGACCTGGCAGTTGATGGGACTGGTACCCCTTGCAGTTGATGTAGATCTACCCTCCTCACTGTGTGGTGATTTGATGTGTACATCAGTTCAATCTATGGCACCCGGTACCTCAGGGTAGTGTGCTACATGGTAGAATTGTTGCATATTGCTGTCCCTCGCCTCAGGGGTGAGGGGAAAATAAATGTGCTCACAGGCATACGTTAGCATGGCATCCTAGAAGTGGTGGAGTACCCTGGATGCCGATGCCTATGAGACCCCCATCATGTCCACAGTTGGCCTTCGGAAGGTACCTGTGGCTATTATCCTAAGGGCTACACATACCTTTATTTCCACTGGGATGGGTTCCCCTCTGTTGGCTCTGGGTCTGAGTTGGGGGCGGTAGAGCTGAGAGAGTTCTTGTATGTCCCTGTCCACCCTGCAACGCTCTACAATCTCCATCTCATGTAGCTCCTGGAAAGTTACCCTGGGCCTGAACACTCTTCTCCTTCTCTGCCTAGGCCTATTGTCAGCGGCACCAGCAGCAGCACTGATTCTGGAATCTAGCACATACAGCTATAGCAGACCTGCAGCAGCCCCTAGCATTCTTTCACTTAAAATTCCCAAGTCTGCACTCCAATCAGACTGTAGGGTGTATACATACTTTACAGTGCTCTGCTGTAGGTTTTGACTGTGTGACTGGCTACCTGTAATGCGTTCCACCTGTGTAGTATATCATTAACATCGTTTACTGGCCCTAGTTTAAGTTTAACAAGTGTCAAAACTAATACATCATTGCTTTTTAGATACTCTCAGAAATGTGGCGCACCACGCAAACATGTGGAAACAAGCACTGTGAAGGTAAACAAAGCTCAGCAGTCAATGTACACACCCCCCTGAAAGGTCATGCTCAGCACAGTGGCACCCTGAGCAAACACACAGAAACACGTGGTCTGAGCTCCAATGAGCTTACAAGTCCTCAGACACACTCCCTCTTGATGTTAGCTACCTCTTCTGTGGACACCACCACAGTTCTGTGCCTACACGGAAGGGATATGCAGACACAGATACCCATTAGTGCTATTCAGTAACTCCACCTCATTTGCACGGGAATCTGTGCACGGTTCCAGTCCCTACCACGTTAGCAACAGCACCATTCCACCATCGCAGATACTCCATGCAGGGTTCTTTAATATATTTCTGGCACATACTATTACATGTGTTTTTCCACTTTTTTATTTTTTCATAAAAAGCTGGTTTGTGCACTGCGTCACATTGAGCAAACATGCCAGGATCATTAAAAATAATAAAATTATTTTAACTTATTTCCCTTATGTTTTTGGACACAAGGTGGATAGTTTTGCTAATACCTATATGTGCTCTGCCAATTCTGTCCATCTACCTACGTTTTTACAGACCTTGTTGTCTGTCTAAAATACTGTACACAGAGTTCTTCCATGTACACTACTCACACCAACATGTGGTCTTGCATGGTTTCCTATCTGCTTGCTGGATCGCTCTACCTCCCTCATTTACATGAGCTTCACCTCTTTATGAGGTGATCAGCATGCCACGGATACTTCTGTGTTGGTGCGTACATGCATGCCACCCAGCTGTGTTTACTGAATAGCAAACCTGCTCACTTTCGTGTAAGCAGTGTGCCATGATGCCTACATGGTATAAAAGACAGTGTAGGCTTTATTAAATTCCCCCCATAATTTATCCATAGCTAAGACAGAAATGCATATGTTTTTTAAAGTTAAGTTTAATTTATGAGCATTGTCTAGACATCTGGCATACACCAAATAGTTTATTAGTTGCCAAAAGTATCCTCTTTTGCCACAGAGAACTGTTACCTACTAAACTGGAAGGAACCTAATTAGATTTAAATATACAGACAGTACATAAAGTAGCTGTGTGGATTATATGAATGCTACAAAAAAAAATGCTCAGAAATAAGAACCATGTGATAAGGCAGGTATTTTTACATTTTATCAGTTAAATTCTAAACAATCTAAATCCTTATGTGTTACCTATATTCCCATAATTGGCATTAATATAATTAACTGCTATTTTCCTGTCCGCATCAGTGAATAGATTCTTACATTTTACATCCATACCATGTTGACCATAAACCTCTGCCTGAACCTTGTAAAAGAGCTCTTGGCTCAAAGGGAGTCATCTAGTGAACTAATCTGAAATTAATCAGTTTATAGGAGGCACAGCGGGTGCAGTGGTTAGCACTGTTGCCTCACGGTTTTTGGTTTAATGGTTCACTTTCCAGCACAGGTTCGTTTGGCAAGGAGTCTATATGCCCCCTCTCTAGTTTCCTTCCCATATCTCAAATCTATACCATTAGGTCATCTGGCATAAGTTCTCCGTTTTTTACAGCTCTGCATTCAGCAAATCTTCTGCATGCATCACAATTTTCCATCATAATAATTTTAAACAAACATCATGCTGCCATTTTCTTAGGTGATCTGTGAAAAATTATGATCCACAACAATTCCCTGACACACAGCAAAACTCCTCTCAAACTAAGAAAAAAGATATACCCAATCAGTGTGACTGATTTCAGAGATTTCAGAATAAAATACCCATAGCATCACAAATCCATCTCAGCAACTTAATTAATAGCTTTCAATGTTGTTACAGTAGGAACCAGGAGGAGGAATATAAATAAGGGTCTATAAAATAACACAGCACCAACTACTGTGAGTGGTTCAGTATTTCACAATGGGAGACATAGCCATTCTGCTGTCCTTTGGAGAAGGTGACAGACAATTCCTTGAGGTAAGCAACTGTTACATGCACAGCATGATGGAATGTTACCAATCATTTAATAGAAGTGTGAATCATTTAATAGAAGTGTGAAATGAAAGACTGTAGTAATTTTCACTTATTAGCAATTGAACTAAAATTAAACCAAGTCATATTTATAGACCTATAATTACTCACATGCAACTTCATCCAGGGCTGACACCACCAACCAGGAAGCATGTTTTTCAGACATTTTGCCCCGCAAAGCTGTAATCTTCTCCTGTAGTGTTATACCTGGAATAAAAATCACTTTTCAGTACCTACAAATATATTTGTAACATGGGGATGGTTGCGATCCACAAATAGTTTAGAAATTAAGCATTTACTGCTCTATGCATGAAAGGTCTACTATACTATGCAAGTAGACACAACAATGCAACTACATAAACGTCAAGAACTGTTAATTAGTAAGTGGAGAGAATGCCAAATGCAGAAACAATCTTACATCTAATTAAGTTTAAAGGTTCTGATGGAGTTCTACCAATGATATAGAATATAATTATGGAATTATGGACTGACTAGCTGAAAAAACAGCATTCTAGATATACAAATAGAAGATTATGATTGGGTCTCTGATCATAACCAACTTATAATGTGTTCAAGGCATGGATGTCAGAAAAGTAACCTCAAGAGTGAAGCTGAAGAAGTGCATCTTAGCTTCCAAGTGAAAAACACATAAGTATGATAGGAAAGACCCAACTGCGATTATTTCTAGTGGATGGAGCTTTAAATGTTCCATGTACTACCAGGTACAAGAAAAAAGTGAAGGAACACAAAGTGTTTTACTGGCTTTATGTTGTATTGCATTTTTCAAAAGCTTGTAAAACACTTCAGCACCATGAAATAGCAGGCAGAAATAATAAAGGGTCTCTGAAGAATGAGCGGCTTTAAAAGCTGTTAAGACACATTTTCTTGCCACATTTTTAAACAGCTTTCAATGCTATTTTATCTTTTGTTACTGTTTTGCATAACGGGCTTGATTCTCTCCATTTCTGGGGCATAACTGTGGTGCTCCTTGCAAGAACAGTGGAGGCTTGATTATGCTGTTAGTCATTATGCATGTTCCAAAAGAAGGAGTACTTAACTGAAAATCATCATTCTAATAATCCATAAACCCAAAAAGCGGATATGAATTTTAAAACAGTAGCAGATTAAAAAAAATCTTGTGGCCAAATATAGCATATGTTTTACTTAAAAAAAATGAGTCTATGGAGAGAGAAGTTTGGTGAAATGGGGTACTACATAAGAAAAGTGTAGTCTTGCAGGTGATTGTTTCTCTCAGATATGACTATATCTGCTCCTTTCTTGTGACCACAAAGAACATTTGTTATTACTTATTACATTAACTGGAATACCGATTCTAACTCTTCTGTCCTTTGAATGAAGTAAGATAAATTTCTTTTTAAGCTCTCCAGTACTCTGAAAGTAATACATTACACATATGTATAAAAAGGAATGAATTAATAAAGAAAGCTTGATGCTGTTGTTGTGTCTTTCGCCTTTTTCCGGTTAGGGGTCGCCACAGCGGAACTCCGGTCTGCTAATGATTGGCAATAGATTTTTATGTACCAAGTTGCCAGCTCTGACGCACAACCTTCAAGGAAGGTACGCCCATTCACGCATGTCTCCACACAGAAGACGCTCTAGCTGAGAATCGAACAGGACAACGTCTTACTGTGAGGCGACAATGCTACCGCAGCACCACCACCGCAGTGTAATGAAGAAAGCTTGATAATTACGGTAAATTCTTATATACCTTGACTATATACATTTTAATTACTTTTGTAGAACATCATACAAAAATAAGACTCCTTAATGTTCTGTAGATTTTTAAAAAGAAATAGATTCTTGCAAGAGCAGACAATCAATAAAGCTTAGTGCTAAAAAAAAGTACCAAAAGAATCATTGCAAATGAATTAGAAAAAATATGTACTTACCAGCAATAAGCAAAGACATGAAGCTGCAAAAAAATAAGTTATATACTTACCAGAACAAATACTGCTCCCACATGAATTGCCTTTCAACAGTACACTAAACTCTTAGTTAACCGGCACCCATGGGGATTGGTAGATACCGGACAAGTGTAGTTTCTGGTTGCTTGAAAGTTTCTATTAAAAATGGACCTGACAGATATTGTATCCTATACTATACAATACCATACCATAAACACTGCATTGGTTCATAGGTTGCTACTAGGCTATCGGCCCTAGAACCTAGCCATAACAATTCCCTGGATATTTCTTCCCACAATATTTACTTCTCCAGGCCCCTGTCTAGCAGGGCGACTGACATGATCCCTGGGGTGAATTTCCTATCTCCCATCCAATCATCAAGGTTCCTTTTGAAGAGGGCCAATGAGGTGCTCTGCTTGATATGTATGGGCAGTCTATTCCGGAGTATGGGGAGTCTCTGGGTCAGGAACCAATCCCTCCAGCATGTTTTGTGCATTGTGATGACAAAGGTTTAGATCACTGGAGTGTGTGTCTCTGAGGGATTGGGATTTCTTTAAGTGTAGCATGTCCAACAGCTGTGGGTTTGACATGGTCTTGTATGTTAAGCAAAGATTGCCTCGAGTAGACAATATACGACAGAGTACAGGTGGAGTTTTTTTAGACAATCATCATAGAGCATCTGCTTTAGGCCTGTGATTCTTTTAGTGAGGTATTTCTGTGGCCTTTCAAGCTGTTGCAGATGTCTTGTGAGGTACATACCAAACGGGGCATTGTACTCTATAATGGGTCTAAGAGGGATGAGGTCTAATGATTGATTTGATTTTAATATTGAAATACAGTAATTAAAAGCTTGTCTGGAATAATAATATTTTAAACTTATATTTCTGCTAGAAAGCATGGCATGCGGAACAGTTTCCAGTGGCAAACTGAGTGGATTGGAATTGAATGAACTGTATTGAGAGAGGGGGAGAGTGTGAATACATGTATGAAATCAAAAGCAACTGTGTGTAAGAGATTGGAGAGAGAAAGAGTGAGTGATTGCATGTATGAAAGCAGAAGCAAAAGTATGCGAGAGATCGGAGAGATGCATGAAAGCTGAAGAGTGTGTGTGAGAGATCGGAGAGAGAAAGTGAGTGAATGAATGTATGAAAGCTGGAGAGACTGAGTGTGTGAGAGACTGGAGAGAGAATGTGCAATCTGATGCAAACTGAGTATGGAGCGAATGTTGACATATTAGTGATTTGACTTGTTTGGTTTGACTTGTTCTGAGGCTGGGGAGAGAGGGAATTTATTTGTATCTTCCTTTTTAAAACTCTAAAAACACAAGGTGTGTTTTTGTCGGGGGGGGGCAGAAAGTGTAACGCACAAAAAACTGAATTGTTCATACTGTACTGTATTTCTTCGATTTTTTTCTAGCTGCTTGAGAATTCTGGTCAACTTAGAGTTTACTGAAGATAGCTTCCATCATATTTCAAAAATAGGGAAGACCTTGTAATCTTCTTTGCTTCATTATTCCACACCAAATGGCAAATTTTTTTTTCAAATCTGCACCTCAAGAGGGACAGTCACCAAGAGATGCATTCTCTAATGACTGATCCCCAGGTGTCCAGTATGCACCACTCCCATTTCAATCAAAACAAGGTTCCCCCAGGAAGCAAAAGCATGCAAAGCAAAGGTCATTTTCATAGCCCCATTCTGGCATCACCAGATAGGATTCCTCTTGTGTGGCCTCATCTCAGAAGAAGACCCTCACCCAGACATTTATTACCTTCACCTGACCACACGGTTTCTTCACTTCCAATGATGGCCGGGGACCAATTGTTCCCTGCTAAGGTAGCTACTCATATTACCACACCCCAAAGACCTTCAACAAGAAGAATTTATAAAGGTAAATGGGAAATAATGTATGCTATGGGCTCTGAAGCAAAATATAGATCCATATCACCATCTCTTGTCAGTGTTCTAGCCCACCTTTTTAAGAAGGGGGGAGTTACTCCGCAGTTAAAGTACAATTTTAATCTTTTCATGAAGGCTTGCCAACATCCTCAATGACTCCTTACAAGACATGTAATGCATTCTGAAAGGGACGTTTCTTTATAGACTTCCACTAGCCTGGACTGCTCCCACTTGGGATCTGAATTTTGTCATGTAGAGGTTAACCAGTTCACCTTTGGAAGCAGCAGCAGATTCTGTAACCAGGAAAACTGTTCTTATGGTAGCCATCACTTCTGCTAGAACTCCTTCAGAAAGTCATGCCTTATCTTCAAAATATACCTACATTACTGCTTATCCTGACAGAGTCGTACTCAGGACTAATTTGTACTTTATACTGAGAGTGGCTACTCGGACTACTTTGAACCATTTGGTAATTTCACTTGATTATTCCAATAAAGGAGATAAATATCATTATTGCTTGGATGTTCAAAGACAGCTTCATTTTTATCTTCATCACACAAAAGAGTTCAGGAAAGATAAAGAGTTGTTTTTTATCCTTCTCACCAGCCAAGAAAAGTCAAAAGGTATCTAAGATTAGCCATTACAAATGGTTATTCGATCACATAGCCCATTGTTACTCTTCTGTCAGGAAACCCTTGGCCACAAAGCCAAAAGTGTACTCGGTTAGGTCTCAGGCCACATTTAATACCTTTTTACTCAACCTACCCTTGGAAGACATTGCAGTGACTGCTACATGGTCGGTCTTGCATATCTCTGACAAATATTATAGTTTAAGTACCCTTTCTAGGGCTCTGGGTTCATTTAGAATGACCTTCCTTAAATGCTTGCTGGCTTAGGAAGCGTAAGGTCTGCACAAGCAACTCTTCTGCCATCCTCACTCACTTACAAAATACTAAAAAGCATATCCTGCCCTTCCCTCAAAAGTAAATTTCAACTAAAACCAACTCATTATGCCTTATTAAATCAGAAAGGAGGCAAAATCCTTACACTACACCAACCTCCATTCCACCACTTTCAAAAATTATCCCTGCCAACTGGAACCATCTTCCCCTAAACCTCAAAAATGTTATTAACTACAAAAATTTCATGATCACCCCAAACATCTGGAAGCTATATAAAAATATGCTTGTTTTATCACCACTGGCTGCAGCCAGCAAACTGATAAGACTGATACTGTTCTACTCTCTACTAGTTCATAAGCTCTGTGCAGAACAAGTCCATATATGTACATATACATATATTTTCTCTCTCACTGTGCTGCAAGTGATAACCTGTATCCGTTAATGGTGAATAGTAGATAATGACTACATTCCTTGTGTTTTCTGCTTGATACTATTACAAAGTCCAATATGTAAAATTGGATGCAATACCTTCTGTATGTACAGCTGTGCATCACTTGTGAAAAGCATTCTCTGAAGATATAATGTCATTGGTTTTCACTTTATATCCCTGTTCTCTTCTGGATATATGATACAGCTTTATGTATTTCTGATGTACTACAACTGAAAAGGGTTCTTGAAAGTACAGTTGTGTACACTTACCATAAATGTAGCTGTTTGAGTGTATTCACTGTTGCAGTCATCACATATGGGTTATCCCTGCCAGGGTAGCCCTCGGCCGGCAAGAATACCAGAGACTTAGTATTTCTGCATCGGTTGCTGTCGCTTCAGGACTGATGTCAGGTCGTCAGTAGTATAAAGTAAGGCAGCTGACGCCATTACATCAGTTTTTCTTGCCCTAACCTGTCAGGAGCCCCCAACTAGGAGCCATGTTCTGGTGGAAGAACCCGACCAGTGGAAAATAAATACCAAAATGTCCGTTGTAAGGAAAAAGAAGAAAGGGGGATGGAGGGAGGGAAACCAGAACTGCAACAGTGAATACACTCGAACATCTACATTTATGGTAAGTGTACACAACTGTACTATGTTCTTCGTGTTTCACTGTTGCAGTCATCACATTTGGGTTGATTCCCAAAGCTGAGGAAAAGGGTGGAGGCAGTCAAGGAAACTAGGGGCTGGCTGGGATGCCCTGCAAGATTGCAGAGGCAAACCCTGCCCTGGATTTGGAGAAGAGAGGCAGGTGGTAATGCTTAGTAAAAGGGTGAACATATGTCCAGGTGGCAGCCTCCAGGATGTCCTTGGTGGGGACTCCTCTGAGGAAAGCTGCAGAGGTGGAGGCTGCTCTGGTAGTGTGTGTCCTGACCCCCTTGGGGGGAGGCTTTCCATGCTGTTTGTAGCAAAAATGGATGCAGTGTGCTATCCCATTTGGAAATGGTTTGTTTGGAGATGGCTTTGCCTTCTGCCCCCCGTAGCAAAGCTAACAAGCAATTAATCAGACTTTCTGAAGGATTTAGTCCTGTCTAGATAGAATCTGAGCCATCTGTGCACATCTAGAGAGTGCAGAATCCTTCCCCTCCATTCTGGGGATTAGGAAAAAAGGTGGGCAAATTAATGGATTGGCTGAGAGCCACACTGAACACCACCTTGGGCATGAAGGATGGGTTAGTTCTGAGGGATACCCTGCCAGCATGAAAGATGATGAAGGGTTCTACAGCCATGAGACGCTTCTGGCAGAGTGATGACCAGGAATGCTGTCTTCCAGGAAAGCAATTTTAGCTCTGTAGAATAAGCTGGTTCGAAAGGGGGGAGGGGGAGCTTTTCCAATACAAAGTTAAGGTCCCAAGCTGGTGTTGATGCCCTTCTAGGTGGCCTCCAGTTGCTAGCCTCTCTTAGGAGCTGTTTGATCAAAGGGTGTGAGAAAAGGGGCTGCTCAGTGGGAAAATGGGCAGAAATAGCAGAGGCATGAATTTTTATAGAGGAGAAAGAGAGACCACTGTGTAGTAGGTCAGCTGAGTAATCCAGAATGAGGGGAGGGAGATCTGTGCCGTATTGGTTCCCTTAGCCTGGATCCAGGTGCAGAACCTTTTCCATTTGTCAGCATAAGACTTTCTGGTGCTAGGGCGTCTGGCCTCACGGGTAACATCTAGAACCTGCTCATTGAGGTTGGCAGATTGGTTCGGGGTTTGGGAATAAGCCAAGCTGCCAAATTAAGTGTCGGCTATTGGGGATGCATGAATTCCCCTTCCCTCCGGGTCAGGAGGTTTGGAATCTGAGGAAGATGCAATGAGGCAGTGGGGACAGGCTGTGCAGTAAGGGGTACCAGTGCTGCCTGGGCCAGTCTGGAGCTATCAGAATGGTTCTTTGTTTTTCCTCCTTTATTTTGAGCAGTACCCTGGGGATGACAGGTAGTGGAGGAAAGGCATAAACCACTAGACTGACACAGAGGAAGGACAGGGCATCCACTTTCCAAGCCATGCAGTGATGCTCCCTGGTGCAGAATTTGCTGAGCTGATGGCTGGTGTGGACGGCAAAGAGGTCGACCTTCGGGGTGCCCCATTTCTGTGTTATTAGGGTGAAGGTTCTTCTGCTGAGCTGCCACTCGTGGGTCCAGAAGATTTCTGCTTAACTGGTCTGCAAGAGAGTTAAGCGAGCTTGGTAGGAATTGTGCTAACAGGTGTAGTTGCATGGCAGAGTCTGTGTACCAAAGAGTCACTCCCTGCTTGTTGATATACCACATCACAGTGGTGTTGTCTGTTTTGATCAAGAGAGCCCCTGGAGAGAGAAGGGGCTTGAAAGCTATCAAGGCGTGCTGCACAGCCATCATCTCTTTTTGACTGATGTGCAGAAGGATTTGCTGTGGGATCCATTGGCCCTGTATGCAGCTGCCGTCCAGGTGTGCACCTTAAGTATAGTCTGATGCATCTGTGGTGAGGGTCTGGGAGGCGGGGGGTGGTGAAAAATGCAGTCCCTTGTTCTGGGAGCATGCTGTTGGCCACCAAAGAAAATCTTTTCTGAGGCAAGGAATTATACGTAGAAGAGTTTCCAGATCTTGAGAGTGTTGACACCAAAGGCTTTTTAGGCACCACTGAAATTTCCTCATATGCAGTCTGGCATATGGAATGAGTAGTATGCAAGATGCCATGAACCCCAGAGCTTGCAGGATCTTCCTTGCAGATAGCTGGGGCCTGGCGGCTAGTTGAGAGAATTAGGCTGTCAGGAAAATTTGTTT